>NW_027208894.1:0-35000 GCF_027789765.1 Dendropsophus ebraccatus
GTACTCCTCCTGTTATACTGGTATTATAGATGAGGAGATGTATAATAATATCCCAGCAGCCTCCTCTATAGTGATGGATGATGGGGTACTCCTCCTGTTATACTGGTATTATAGATGAGGAGATGTATAATAATATCCCAGCAGCTCTCTCTATAGTGATGGATATGGAGTACTCCTCCTGTTATACTGTATTATAGATGAGGAGATGTATAATATATCCCAGCAGCCTCCTCTATAGTGATGGATGATGGGAGTACTCCTCCTGTTATACTGGTATTATAGATGAGATGTATAATAATATCCAGCAGCCTCCTCTTATAGTGAGGATGATGGGGAGTAGCTCAATCCTGTTTATACTGGTATTATAGATGAGCTGATAATAATATCCAGCAGCCCCTCTAAGTGATGGATGATGGGAGTACTCCTCCTGTTATACTGGTATTATAGATGAGATGTATAATAATATCCCAGCAGCCTCCTCTTATAGTGATGGATGATGGGGAGTACTCCTCCTGTTATACTGGTATTATAGATGAGGAGATGTATAATAATATCCCAGCAGTCTCCTCTATAGTGATGGATGATGGGAGTACTCCTCCTGTTATACTGGTATTATAGATGAGACCTGTATAATAATATCCCAGCAGCCTCCTCTATAGTGATGGGATGAGGGGAGTACTCCTCTGTTATACTGGTATTATAGAGAGATGTTAATAATATCCAGCAGTCTCCTCTATAGTGATGGATGATGGGAGTACTCCTCCTGTTATACTGGTATTATAGATGAGATGTATAATAATATCCCAGCAGCCTCCTCTATAGTGATGGATGATGGAGTACTCCTCCTGTATACTGGTATTATAGATGAGATGTATAATAATATCCAGCAGCCTCCTCTATAGTGATGGATGATGGTGAGTACCTCCTGTTATACTGGTATTATAGATGAGGAGATGTATAATAATATCCCAGCAGCCTCCTTCTATAGTGATGGATGATGGGAGTAGTATCCTCCTGTTATACTGGTATTATAGATGAGACCCCTGTATAATAATATCCCAGCAGCCTCCTCTATAGTGATGGATGATGGGAGTACTCCTCCTGTTATACTGGTATTATAGATGAGGAGATGTATAATAATATCCCAGCAGCCTCCTCTATAGTGATGGAATGATGGGAGTACTCCTCCTGTTATACTGGTTTTATAGATGAGACCTGTATAATAATATCCCAGCAGCCTCTCTATAGTGATGGATGATGGGAGTACTCCTCCTGTTATACTGGTATTATAGATGAGATGTATAATAATATCCCAGCCAGTCTCCTCTATAGTGATGGATGATGGGAGTACTCTCCTGTTATACTGGTATTATAGATGAGATGTATAATAATATCCCAGCAGCCTCCTCTATAGTGAGGATGATGGGAGTACTCCTCCTGTTATACTGGTATTATAGATGAGGAGATGTATAATAAATCCCAGCAGCCTCCTCTATAGTGATGGATGATGGGAGTACTCCTCCTGCTATACTGGTATTATAGATGAGATGTATAATAATATCCCAGCAGTCTCCTCTATAGTGATGGATGATGGGAGTACTCCTCCTGTTATACTGGTATTATAGATGAGACCTGTATAATAATATCCCAGCAGCCTCCTCTATAGTGATGGATGATGGGGGTACTCCTCCTGTTATACTGGTATTATAGATGAGGATGTATAATAATATCCCAGCAGTCTCCTCTATAGTGATGGATGATGGGAGTACTCCTCTGTTATACTGGTATTATAGATGAGAGTATAATAATATCCCAGCAGCCTCCTCTATAGTGATGGATGATGGGAGTACTCCTCCTGTTATACTGGTATTATAGATGAGATGTATAATAATATCCCAGCAGTCTCCTCTATAGTGATGGATGATGGGAGTACTCCTCCTTTATACTGGTATATAGATGAGATGTATAATAATATCCCAGCAGCCTCCTCTATAGTGATGGATGATGGGAGTACTCCTCTGTTATACTGGTATTATAGATGAGATGTATAATAATATCCAGCAGCCTCCTCTATAGTGATGGATGATGGGAGTACTCCTCCTGTTATACTGGTATTATAGATGAGACCTGTATAATAATATCCCAGCAGCCTCCTCTATAGTGATGGATGATGGGAGTACTCCTCCTGTTATACTGGTATTATAGATGAGATGTATAATAATATCCCAGCAGACTCCTCTATAGTGATGGATGATGGGAGTACTCCTCCTGTTTATACTGGTATTATAGATGAGAGATGTATAATAATATCCCAGCAGTCTCCTCTATAGTGATGGATGATGGGAGTACTCCTCCTGTTATACTGGTATTATAGATGAGATGTATAATAATATCCCAGCAGTCTCCTCTATAGTGATGGATGATGGGAGTACTCCTCCTGTTATACTGGTATTATAGATGAGATGTATAATAATATCCCAGCAGCCTCCTCTATAGTGATGGATGATGGGAGTACTCCTCCTGTTATACTGGTATTATAGATGAGGAGATGTATAATAATATCCCAGCAGTCTCCTCTATAGTGATGGATGATGGAGTACTCCTCCTGTTATACTGGTATTATAGATGAGATGTATAATAATATCCCAGCAGCCTCCTCTATAGTGATGGATGATGGGAGTACTCCTCCTGTTATACTGGTATTATAGATGAGATGTATAATAATATCCCAGCAGCCTCCTCTATAGTGATGGATGATGGGAGTACTCCTCCTGTTATACTGGTATTATAGATGAGATGTATAATAATATCCCAGCAGCCTCCTCTATAGTGATGGATGATGGGAGTACTCCTCCTGTTATACTGGTATTATAGATGAGATGTATAATAATATCCCAGCAGCCTCCTCTATAGTGATGGATGATGGGAGTTACTCCTCCTGTTATACTGGTATTATAGATGAGATGTATAATAATATCCCAGCAGCCTCCTCTATAGTGATGGATGATGGGAGTACTCCTCCTCTATAGTGATGGATGATGGGAGTACTCCTCCTGTTATACTGGTATTATAGAGGAGATGTATAATAATATCCCAGCAGCTCCTCTATAGTGATGGATGATGGGAGTACTCCTCCTGTTATACTGGTATTATAGATGAGGAGATGTATAATAATATCCCAGCAGCCTCCTCTATAGTGATGGATGATGGGAGTACTCCTCCTGTTATACTGGTATTATAGATGAGATGTATAATAATATCCCAGCAGTCTCCTCTATAGTGATGGATGATGGGAGTACTCCTCCTGTTATACTGGTATTATAGATGAGATGTATAATAATATCCCAGCAGTCTCCTCTATAGTGATGGATGATGGGAGTACTCCTCCTGTTATACTGGTATTATAGATGAGACCTGTATAATAATATCCCAGCAGTCTCCTCTATAGTGATGGATGATGGGAGTACTCCTCCTGTTATACTGGTATTATAGATGAGATGTATAATAATATCCCAGCAGCCTCCTCTATAGTGATGGATGATGGGAGTACTCCTCCTGTTATACTGGTATTATAGATGAGAGATGTATAATATATCCCAGCAGTCTCCTCTATAGTGATGGATGATGGGAGTACTCCTCCTGTTATACTGGTATTATAGATGAGATGTATAATAATATCCCAGCAGCCTCCTCTATAGTGATGGATGATGGGAGTACTCCTCCTGTTATACTGGTATTATAGATGAGATGTATAATAATATCCCAGCAGCCTCCTCTATAGTGATGGATGATGGGAGTACTCCTCCTGTTATACTGGTATTATAGATGAGACCTGTATAATAATATCCCAGCAGCCTCCTCTATAGTGATGGATGATGGGAGTACTCCTCCTGTTATACTGGTATTATAGATGAGATGTATAATAATATCCCAGCAGCCTCCTCTATAGTGATGGATGATGGGAGTACTCCTCCTGTTATACTGGTATTATAGATGAGATGTATAATAATATCCCAGCAGCCTCCTCTATAGTGATGGATGATGGGAGTACTCCTCCTGTTATACTGGTATTATAGATGAGATGTATAATAATATCCCAGCAGCCTCCTCTATAGTGATGGATGATGGGAGTACTCCTCCTGTTATACTGGTATTATAGATGAGACTGTATAATAATATCCCAGCAGCCTCCTCTATAGTGATGGATGATGGGAGTACTCCTCCTGTTATACTGGTATTATAGATGAGATGTATAATAATATCCCAGCAGCCTCCTCTATAGTGATGGATGATGGGAGTACTCCTCCTGTTATACTGGTATTATAGATGAGATGTATAATAATATCCCAGCAGCCTCCTCTATAGTGATGGATGATGGGAGTACTCCTCCTGTTATACTGGTATTATAGATGAGACCTGTATAATAATATCCCAGCAGTCTCCTCTATAGTGATGGATGATGGGAGTACTCCTCCTGTTATACTGGTATTATAGATGAGATGTATAATAATATCCCAGCAGCCTCCTCTATAGTGATGGATGATGGGAGTACTCCTCCTGTTATACTGGTATTATAGATGAGATGTATAATAATATCCCAGCAGCCTCCTCTATAGTGATGGATGATGGGAGTACTCCTCCTGTTATACTGGTATTATAGATGAGATGTATAATAATATCCCAGCAGCCTCCTCTATAGTGATGGATGATGGGAGTACTCCTCCTGTTATACTGGTATTATAGATGAGATGTATAATAATATCCCAGCAGCCTCCTCTATAGTGATGGATGATGGGAGTACTCCTCCTGTTATACTGGTATTATAGATGAGAGATGTATAATAATATCCCAGCAGCCTCCTCTATAGTGATGGATGATGGGAGTACTCCTCCTGTTATACTGGTATTATAGATGAGATGTATAATAATATCCCAGCAGCCTCCTCTATAGTGATGGATGATGGGAGTACTCCTCCTGTTATACTGGTATTATAGATGAGATGTATAATAATATCCCAGCAGCCTCCTCTATAGTGATGGATGATGGGAGTACTCCTCCTGTTATACTGGTATTATAGATGAGATGTATAATAATATCCCAGCAGCCTCCTCTATAGTGATGGATGATGGGAGTACTCCTCCTGTTATACTGGTATTATAGATGAGGAGATGTATAATAATATCCCAGCAGCCTCCTCTATAGTGATGGATGATGGGAGTACTCCTCCTGTTATACTGGTATTATAGATGAGACCCTGTATAATAATATTCCCAGCACAGCCTCCTCTATAGTGATGGAATGATGGGAGTACTCCTCCTGTTTATACTGGTATTATAGATGGACCCTGATAATAATATCCCAGCAGCCTCCTCTATAGTGATGGATGATGGGAGTACTCCTCCTGTTATACTGGTATTATAGATGAGATGTATAATAATATCCCAGCAGCCTCCTCTATAGTGATGGATGATGGGGAGTACTCCTCCTGTTATACTGGTATTATAGATGAGGCGATGTATAATAATATCCCAGCAGCCTCCTCTATAGTGATGGATGATGGGAAGTACTCCTCCTGTATACTGGTATTATAGATGAGAGACTGTATAATAATATCCCAGCAGTCTCCTCTATAGTGATGGATGATGGGAGTACTCCTCCTGTTATACTGGTATTATAGATGAGACCCCTGTATAATAATATCCCAGCAGCCTCCTCTATAGGTGATGGATGATGGGAGTATCCTCCTGTTATACTGGTATTATAGATGAGACCTGTATAATAATATCCCAGCAGCCTCCTCTATAGTGATGGATGATGGGAGTACTCCTCCTGTTATACTGGTATTATAGATGAGACCTGTATAATAATATCCCAGCAGCCTCCTCTATAGTGATGGATGATGGGAGTACTCCTCCTGTTATACTGGTATTATAGATGAGGAGATGTATAATAATATTCCCAGCAGCCTCCTCTATAGTGATGGATGATGGGAGTACTCCTCCTGTTATACTGGTATTATAGATGAGACCCTGTATAATAATATCCCGCAGCCTCCTCTATAGTGATGGATGATGGGAGTACTCCTCCTGTTATACTGGTATTATAGATGAGGAGATGTATAATAATATCCCAGCAGCCTCCTCTATAGTGATGGATGATGGGAGTACTCCTCCTGTTATACTGGTATTATAGATGAGGAGATGTATAATAATATCCCAGCAGCCTCCTCTATAGTGATGGATGATGGGAGTACTCCTCCTGTTATACTGGTATTATAGATGAGACCTGTATAATAATATCCCAGCAGCCTCCTCTATAGTGATGGATGATGGGAGTACTCCTCCTGTTATACTGGTATTATAGATGAGGAGATGTATAATAATATCCCAGCAGCCTCCTCTATAGTGATGGATGATGGGAGTACTCCTCCTGTTATACTGGTATTATAGATGAGAGATGTATAATAATATCCCAGCAAGCCTCCTCTATAGTGATGGATGATGGGAGTACTCCTCCTGTTATACTGGTATTATAGATGAGATGTATAATAATATCCCAGCAGCCTCCTCTATAGTGATGGATGATGGGAGTACTCCTCCTGTTATACTGGTATTATAGATGAGATGTATAATAATATCCCAGCAGTCTCCTCTATAGTGATGGATGATGGGAGTACTCCTCCTGTTATACTGGTATTATAGATGAGATGTATAATAATATCCCAGCAGCCTCCTCTATAGTGATGGATGATGGGAGTACTCCTCCTGTTATACTGGTATTATAGATGAGACCTGTATAATAATATCCCAGCAGCCTCCTCTATAGTGATGGATGATGGGAGTACTCCTCCTGTTATACTGGTATTATAGATGAGATGTATAATAATATCCCAGCAGCCTCCTCTATAGTGATGGATGATGGGAGTACTCCTCCTGTTATACTGGTATTATAGATGAGATGTATAATAATATCCCAGCAGCCTCCTCTATAGTGATGGATGATGGGAGTACTCCTCCTGTTATACTGGTATTATAGATGAGACTGTATAATAATATCCCAGCAGCCTCCTCTATAGTGATGGATGATGGGAGTACTCCTCCTGTTATACTGGTATTATAGATGAGACCTGTATAATAATATCCCAGCAGCCTCCTCTATAGTGATGGATGATGGGAGTACTCCTCCTGTTATACTGGTATTATAGATGAGACCCCTGTATAATAATATCCCAGCAGCCTCCTCTATAGTGATGGATGATGGGAGTACTCCTCCTGTTATACTGGTATTATAGATGAGACCTGTATAATAATATCCCAGCAGTCTCCTCTATAGTGATGGATGATGGGAGTACTCCTCCTGTTATACTGGTATTATAGATGAGACCCCTGTATAATAATATCCCAGCAGCCTCCTCTATAGTGATGGATGATGGGAGTACTCCTCCTGTATACTGGTATTATAGATGAGGAGATGTATAATAATATCCCAGCAGCCTCCTCTTATAGTGATGGATGATGGGAGTACTCCTCCTGTTATACTGGTATTATAGATGAGATGTATAATAATATCCCAGCAGCCTCCTCTATAGTGATGGATGATGGGAGTACTCCTCCTGTTATACTGGTATTATAGATGAGACCTGTATAATAATATCCCAGCAGCCTCCTCTATAGTGATGGATGATGGGAGTACTCCTCCTGTTATACTGGTATTATAGATGAGACCCCTGTATAATAATATCCCAGCAGCCTCCTCTATAGTGATGGATGATGGGAGTACTCCTCCTGTTATACTGGTATTATAGATGAGACCTGTATAATAATATCCCAGCAGTCCTCCTCTATAGTGATGGATGATGGGAGTACTCCTCCTGTTATACTGGTATTATAGATGAGGAGATGTATAATAATATCCCAGCAGTCCTCCTCTATAGTGATGGATGATGGGAGTACTCCTCCTGTTTATACTGGTATTATAGATGAGGAGATGTATAATAATATCCCAGCAGCCTCCTCTATAGTGATGGATGATGGGAGTACTCCTCCTGTTATACTGGTATTATAGATGAGATGTATAATAATATCCAGCAGCCTCCTCTATAGTGATGGATGATGGGAGTACTCCTCCTGTTATACTGGTATTATAGATGAGACTGTATAATAATATCCCAGCAGTCCTCCTCTATAGTGATGGATGATGGGAGTACTCCTCCTGTTATACTGGTATATAGATGAGATGTATAATAATATCCCAGCAGCCTCCTCTATAGTGATGGATGATGGGAGTACTCCTCCTGTTATACTGGTATTATAGATGAGATGTATAATAATATCCCAGCAGCCTCCTCTATAGTGATGGATGATGGGAGTAACTCCTCCTGTTATACTGGTATATAGATGAGACCTGTATAATAATATCCCAGCAGCCTCCTCTATAGTGATGGATGATGGGAGTACTCCTCCTGTTATACTGGTATTATAGATGAGGAGATGTATAATAATACCCAGCAGCCTCCTCTATAGTGATGGATGATGGGAGTACTCCTCCTGTTATACTGGTATTATAGATGAGGAGATGTATAATAAAAACCCAGCAGTCTCCTCTATAGTGATGGATGATGGGAGTACTCCTCCTGTTATACTGGTATTATAGATGAGATGTATAATAATATCCCAGCAGCCCTCCTCTATAGTGATGGATGATGGGAGTACTCCTCCTGTTATACTGGTATTATAGATGAGATGTATAATAATATCCCAGCAGCCTCCTCTATAGTGATGGATGATGGGAGTACTCCTCCTGTTATACTGGTATTATAGATGAGACCTGTATAATAATATCCCAGCAGCCTCCTCTATAGTGATGGATGATGGGAGTACTCCTCCTGTTATACTGGTATTATAGATGAGATGTATAATAATATCCCAGCAGTCTCCTCTATAGTGATGGATGATGGGAGTACTCCTCCTGTTATACTGGTATTATAGATGAGATGTATAATAATATCCCAGCAGCCTCCTCTATAGTGATGGATGATGGGAGTACTCCTCCTGTTATACTGGTATTATAGATGAGGATGTATAATAATATCCCAGCAGCCTCCTCTATAGTGATGGATGATGGGAGTACTCCTCCTGTTATACTGGTATTATAGATGAGATGTATAATAATATCCCAGCAGCCTCCTCTATAGTGATGGATGATGGGAGTACTCCTCCTGTTATACTGGTATTATAGATGAGATGTATAATAATATCCCAGCAGCTCTCCTCTATAGTGATGGATGATGGGAGTACTCCTCCTGTTATACTGGTATTATAGATGAGATGTATAATAATATCCCAGCAGCCTCCTCTATAGTGATGGATGATGGGAGTACTCCTCCTGTTATACTGGTATTATAGATGAGACCTGTATAATAATATCCCAGCAGCCTCCTCTATAGTGATGGATGATGGGAGTACTCCTCCTGTTATACTGGTATTATAGATGAGACTGTATAATAATATCCCAGCAGCCTCCTCTATAGTGATGGATGATGGGAGTACTCCTCCTGTTATACTGGTATTATAGATGAGGAGATGTATAATAATATCCAGCAGCCTCCTCTATAGTGATGGATGATGGGAGTACTCCTCCTGTTATACTGGTATTATAGATGAGAGTATAATAATATCCCAGCAGCCTCCTCTATAGTGATGGATGATGGGAGTACTCCTCCTGTTATACTGGTATTATAGATGAGGAGATGTATAATAAAAACCCAGCAGTCTCCTCTATAGTGATGGATGATGGGAGTACTCCTCCTGTTATACTGGTATTATAGATGAGATGTATAATAATATCCCAGCAGCCTCCTCTATAGTGATGGATGATGGGAGTACTCCTCCTGTTATACTGGTATTATAGATGAGACCCCTGTATAATAATATCCCAGCAGCCTCCTCTATAGTGATGGATGATGGGAGTACTCCTCCTGTTATACTGGTATTATAGATGAGACCTGTATAATAATATCCCAGCAGCCTCCTCTATAGTGATGGATGATGGGAGTACTCCTCCTGTTATACTGGTATTATAGATGAGGAGATGTATAATAATATCCCAGCAGTCTCCTCTATAGTGATGGATGATGGGAGTACTCCTCCTGTTATACTGGTATTATAGATGAGAATGTATAATAATATCCCAGCAGCATCCTCTATAGTGATGGATGATGGGAGTACTCCTCCTGTTATACTGGTATTATAGATGAGGATGTATAATAATATCCCAGCAGCCTCCTCTATAGTGATGGATGATGGGAGTACTCCTCCTGTTTATACTGGTATTATAGATGAGATGTATAATAATATCCCAGCAGGCCTCCTCTATAGTGATGGATGATGGGAGTACTCCTCCTGTTATACTGGTATTATAGATGAGATGTATAATAATATCCCAGCAGCTTCCTCTATAGTGATGGATGATGGGAGTACTCCTCCTGTTATACGGTATTATAGATGAGGAGATGTATAATAATATCCAGCAGCCTCCTCTATAGTGATGGATGATGGGAGTACTCCTCCTGTTATACTGGTATTATAGATGAGATGTATAATAATATCCCAGCAGTCTCCTCTATAGTGATGGATGATGGGAGTACTCCTCCTGTTATACTGGTATTATAGATGAGGAGATGTATAATAATATCCCAGCAGCCTCCTCTATAGTGATGGATGATGGGAGTACTCCTCCTGTTATACTGGTATTATAGATGAGATGTATAATAATATCCCAGCAGCCTCCTCTATAGTGATGGATGATGGGAGTACTCCTCCTGTTATACTGGTATTATAGATGAGACTGTATAATAATATCCCAGCAGTCCTCCTCTATAGTGATGGATGATGGGAGTACTCCTCCTGTTATACTGGTATTATAGATGAGACCTGTATAATAATATCCCAGCAGTCTCCTCTATAGTGATGGATGATGGGAGTACTCCTCCTGTTATACTGGTATTATAGATGAGATGTATAATAATATCCCAGCAGTCTCCTCTATAGTGATGGATGATGGGAGTACTCCTCCTGTTATACTGGTATTATAGATGAGACCTGTATAATAATATCCCAGCAGCCTCCTCTATAGTGATGGATGATGGGAGTACTCCTCCTGTTATACTGGTATTATAGATGAGACCTGTATAATAATATCCCAGCAGTCTCCTCTATAGTGATGGATGATGGGAGTACTCCTCCTGTTATACTGGTATTATAGATGAGATGTATAATAATATCCCAGCAGCCTCCTCTATAGTGATGGATGATGGGAGTACTCCTCCTGTTATACTGGTATTATAGATGAGATGTATAATAATATCCCAGCAGTCTCCTCTATAGTGATGGATGATGGGAGTACTCCTCCTGTTATACTGGTATATAGATGAGGAGATGTATAATAATATCCCAGCAGTCTCCTCTATAGTGATGGATGATGGGAGTACTCCTCCTGTTATACTGGTATTATAGATGAGACCTGTATAATAATATCCCAGCAGCCTCCTCTATAGTGATGGATGATGGAGTACTCCTCCTGTTATACTGGTATTATAGATGAGATGTATAATAATATCCCAGCAGGCCTCCTCTATAGTGATGGATGATGGGAGTACTCCTCCTGTTATACTGGTATTATAGATGAGACCTGTATAATAATATCCCAGCAGCCTCCTCTATAGTGATGGATGCTGGGAGTACTCCTCCTGTTATACTGGTATTATAGATGAGACTGTATAATAATATCCCAGCAGCCTCCTCTATAGTGATGGATGATGGGAGTACTCCTCCTGTTATACTGGTATTATAGATGAGACCCTGTATAATAATATCCCAGCAGCCTCCTCTATAGTGATGGATGATGGGAGTACTCCTCCTGTTATACTGGTATTATAGATGAGATGTATAATAATATCCCAGCAGCCTCCTCTATAGTGATGGATGATGGGAGTACTCCTCCTGTTATACTGGTATTATAGATGAGACTGTATAATAATATCCCAGCAGCCTCCTCTATAGTGATGGATGATGGGAGTACTCCTCCTGTTATACTGGTATTATAGATGAGAGATGTATAATAATATCCCAGCAGCCTCCTCTATAGTGATGGATGATGGGAGTACTCCTCCTGTTATACTGGTATATAGATGAGAGACCTGTATAATAATATCCCAGCAGCCTCCTCTATAGTGATGGATGATGGGAGTACTCCTCCTGTTATACTGGTATTATAGATGAGACCCCTGTATAATAATATCCCAGCAGCCTCCTCTATAGTGATGGATGATGGGAGTACTCCTCCTGTTATACTGGTATTATAGATGAGATGTATAATAATATCCCAGCAGTCTCCTCTATAGTGATGGATGATGGGAGTACTCCTCCTGTTATACTGGTATTATAGATGAGACTGTATAATAATATCCCAGCAGCCTCCTCTATAGTGATGGATGATGGGAGTACTCCTCCTGTTATACTGGTATTATAGATGAGACTGTATAATAATATCCCAGCAGCCTCCTCTATAGTGATGGATGATGGGAGTACTCCTCCTGTTATACTGGTATTATAGATGAGATGTATAATAATATCCCAGCAGTCTCCTCTATAGTGATGGATGATGGGAGTACTCCTCCTGTTATACTGGTATTATAGATGAGACCTGTATAATAATATCCCAGCAGCCTCCTCTATAGTGATGGATGATGGGAGTACTCCTCCTGTTATACTGGTATTATAGATGAGGAGATGTATAATAATATCCCAGCAGTCCTCCTCTATAGTGATGGATGATGGGAGTACTCCTCCTGTTATACTGGTATATAGATGAGGAGATGTATAATAATATCCCAGCAGCCTCCTCTATAGTGATGGATGATGGGAGTACTCCTCCTGTTATACTGGTATTATAGATGAGATGTATAATAATATCCCAGCAGCCTCCTCTATAGTGATGGATGATGGGAGTACTCCTCCTGTTATACTGGTATTATAGATGAGATGTATAATAATATCCCAGCAGTCTCCTCTATAGTGATGGATGATGGGAGTACTCCTCCTGTTATATTGGTATTATAGATGAGACCCCTGTATAATAATATCCCAGCAGCCTCCTCTATAGTGATGGATGAGGGGAGTACTCCTCCTGTTATACTGGTATTATAGATGAGACCTGTATAATAATATCCCAGCAGCTCCTCTATAGTGATGGATGATGGGAGTACTCCTCCTGTTATACTGGTATTATAGATGAGATGTATAATAATATCCCAGCAGCCTCCTCTATAGTGATGGATGATGGGAGTACTCCTCCTGTTATACTGGTATTATAGATGAGACCTGTATAATAATATCCAGCAGTCCCTCTATAGTGATGGATGATGGGAGTACTCCTCCTGTTATACTGGTATATAAGATGAGGATGTATAATACTATCCCAGCAGCCTCCTCTATAGTGATGGATGATGGGGAGTACTCCTCCTGTTATACTGGTATTATAGATGAGACTGTATAATAATATCCCAGCAGCCTCCTCTATAGTGATGGATGATGGGAGTACTCCTCCTGTTATACTGGTATTATAGATGAGAGATGTATAATAATATCCCAGCAGCCTCCTCTATAGTGATGGATGATGGGAGTACTCCTCCTGTTATACTGGTATTATAGATGAGACCTGTATAATAATATCCCAGCAGCCTCCTCTATAGTGATGGATGATGGGAGTACTCCTCCTGTTATACTGGTATTATAGATGAGAGATGTATAATAATATCCCAGCAGCCTCCTCTATAGTGATGGATGATGGGAGTACTCCTCCTGTTATACTGGTATTATAGATGAGATGTATAATAATATCCCAGCAGCCTCCTCTATAGTGATGGATGATGGGAGTACTCCTCCTGTTATACTGGTATTATAGATGAGGAATGTATAATAATATCCCAGCAGCCTCCTCTATAGTGATGGATGATGGGAGTACTCCTCCTGTTATACTGGTATTATAGATGAGACCTGTATAATAATATCCAGCAGTCCTCCTCTATAGTGATGGATGATGGGAGTACTCCTCCTGTTATACTGGTATTATAGATGAGGAGATGTATAATAATATCCCAGCAGTCTCCTCTATAGTGATGGATGATGGGAGTACTCCTCCTGTTATACTGGTATTATAGATGAGGAGATGTATAATAATATCCCAGCAGTCTCCTCTATAGTGATGGATGATGGGAGTACTCCTCCTGTTATACTGGTATTATAGATGAGACCTGTATAATAATATCCCAGCAGCCTCCTCTATAGTGATGGATGATGGGAGTACTCCTCCTGTTATACTGGTATTATAGATGAGATGTATAATAATATCCCAGCAGCCTCCTCTATAGTGATGGATGATGGGAGTACTCCTCCTGTTATACTGGTATTATAGATGAGACCCCTGTATAATAATATCCCAGCAGCCTCCTCTATAGTGATGGATGATGGGAGTACTCCTCCTGTTATACTGGTATTATAGATGAGACCCCTGTATAATAATATCCCAGCAGTCTCCTCTATAGTGATGGATGATGGGAGTACTCCTCCTGTTATACTGGTATTATAGATGAGACCTGTATAATAATATCCCAGCAGCCTCCTCTATAGTGATGGATGATGGGAGTACTCCTCTGTTATAACTGGTATTATAGATGAGATGTATAATAATATCCCAGCAGCCTCCTCTATAGTGATGGATGATGGGAGTACTCCTCCTGTTATACTGGTATTATAGATGAGAGCCTGTATAATAATATCCAGCAGCCTCCTCTATAGTGATGGATGATGGGAGTACTCCTCCTGTTATACTGGTATTATAGATGAGACCTGTATAATAATATCCCAGCAGCCTCCTCTATAGTGATGGATGATGGGAGTACTTCCTCCTGTTATACTGGTATTATAGATGAGGAATGTATAATAATATCCAGCAGCCTCCTCTATAGTGATGGATGATGGGAGTACTCCTCCTGTTATACTGGTATTATAGATGAGAATGTATAATAATATCCCAGCAGCCTCCTCTATAGTGATGGATGATGGGAGTACTCCTCCTGTTATACTGGTATTATAGATGAGATGTATAATAATATCCCAGCAGCCTCCTCTATAGTGATGGATGATGGGAGTACTCCTCCTGTTATACTGGTATTATAGATGAGATGTATAATAATATCCCAGCAGCCTCCTCTATAGTGATGGATGATGGGAGTACTCCTCCTGTTATACTGGTATTATAGATGAGACTGTATAATAATATCCCAGCAGTCTCCTCTATAGTGATGGATGATGGGAGTACTCCTCCTGTTATACTGGTATTATAGATGGAGATGTATAATAATATCCCAGCAGTCTCCTCTATAGTGATGGATGATGGGAGTACTCCTCCTGTTATACTGGTATTATAGATGAGGAGATGTATAATAATATCCCAGCAGCCTCCTCTATAGTGATGGATGATGGGAGTACTCCCTCCTGTTATACTGGTATTATAGATGAGACCTGTATAATAATATCCCAGCAGCCTCCTCTATAGTGATGGATGATGGGAGTACTCCTCCTGTTATACTGGTATTATAGATGAGATGTATAATAATATCCCAGCAGCCTCCTCTATAGTGATGGATGATGGGAGTACTCCTCCTGTTATACTGGTATTATAGATGAGACCTGTATAATAATATCCCAGCAGCCTCCTCTATAGTGATGGATGATGGGAGTACTCCTCCTGTTATACTGGTATTATAGATGAGATGTATAATAATATCCCAGCAGCCTCCTCTATAGTGATGGATGATGGGGAGTACTCCTCCTGTTATACTGGTATTATAGATGAGGAGATGTATAATAATATCCCAGCAGCCTCCTCTATAGTGATGGATGATGGGAGTACTCCTCCTGTTATACTGGTATTATAGATGAGGAGATGTATAATAATATCCCAGCAGCCTCCTCTATAGTGATGGATGATGGGAGTACCTCCTCCTGTTATACTGGTATTATAGATGAGATGTATAATAATATCCCAGCAGTCTCCTCTATAGTGATGGATGATGGGAGTACTCCTCCTGTTAGTACTGGTATTATAGATGAGATGTATAATAATATCCCAGCAGCCTCCTCTATAGTGATGGATGATGGGAGTACTCCTCCTGTTATACTGGTATTATAGATGAGACCCTGTATAATAATATCCCAGCAGCCTCCTCTATAGTGATGGATGATGGGAGTACTCCTCCTGTTATACTGGTATTATAGATGAGGACCTGTATAATATATCCCAGCAGTCCTCCTCTATAGTGATGGATGATGGGAGTACTCCTCCTGTTATACTGGTATTATAGATGAGACCCCTGTATAATAATATCCCAGCAGTCTCCTCTATAGTGATGGATGATGGGAGTACTCCTCCTGTTATACTGGTATTATAGATGAGGAGATGTATAATAATATCCCAGCAGTCTCCTCTATAGTGATGGATGATGGGAAGTACTCCTCCTGTTATACTGTATTATAGATGAGGAGATGTATAATAATATCCCAGCAGCCTCCTCTATAGTGATGGATGATGGGAGTACTCCTCCTGTTTATACTGGTATTATAGATGAGATGTATATAATATCCCAGCAGCCTCCTCTATAGTGATGGATGATGGGAGTACTCCTCCTGTTATACTGGTATTATAGATGAGATGTATAATAATATCCCAGCAGTCTCCTCTATAGTGATGGATGATGGGAGTACTCCTCCTGTTATACTGGTATTATAGATTGAGACCTGTATAATAATATCCAGCAGGCCTCCTCTATAGTGATGGATGATGGGAGTACTCCTCCTGTTATACTGGTATTATAGATGAGACCTGTATAATAATATCCCAGCAGCCGTCCTCTATAGTGATGGGATGATGGGAGTACTCCTCCTGTTATACTGGTATTATAGATGAGACCTGTATAATAATATCCCAGCAGCCTCCTCTATAGTGATGGATGATGGGAGTACTCCTCCTGTTATACTGGTATTATACATGAGACCTGTATAATAATATCCCAGCAGCCTCCTCTATAGTGATGGATGATGGGAGTACTCCTCCTGTTATACTGGTATTATAGATGAGACCTGTATAATAATTATCCCAGCAGTCCTCCTCTATAGTGATGATGATGGGAGTACTCCTCCTGTTATACTGGTATTATAGATGAGACCTGTATAATAATATCCCAGCAGTCTCCTCTATAGTGTGGATGATGGGAGTACTCCTCCTGTTATACTGGTATTATAGATGAGGATGTATCATAATATCCCAGCAGGTCTCCTCTATAGTGATGGATGATGGGAGTACTCCTCCTGTTATACTGGTATTATAGATGAGGATATGTATAATAATATCCCAGCAGCTCCTCTATAGTGATGGATGATGGGAAGTACTCCTCCTGTTTAGTACTGGTATTATAGATGAGAGATTTATAATAATATCCCAGCAGCCCTCCTCTATAGTGATGGATGATGGGAGTACTCCTCCTGTTATACTGGTATTATAGATGAGACTGTATAATAATATCCCAGCAGCTCCTCTATAGTGATGATGATGGGAGTACTCCTCCTGTTATACTGGTATTATAGATGAGACTGTATAATAATATCCCAGCAGCCTCCTCCTAGTGATGGATGATGGGAGTACTCCTCCTGTATACTGGTATTATAGATGAGATGGTATAATAATATCCCAGCAGCCTCCTCTATAGTGATGGATGATGGGAGTACTCCTCCTGTTATACTGTATTATAGATGAGAACCTGTATAATAATATCCCAGCAGTCTCCTCCTATAGTGATGGATGATGGGGTACTCCTCCTTTTATACTGGTATTATAGATGAGAGATGTATAATAATATCCCAGCAGTCTCCTCTATAGTGATGGATATGGAGAGTACTCCTCCTGTTATACTGTGATTATAGATGAGACTGTATAATAATATCCCAGCAGTCCTCCTCTATAGTGATGGATGATGGGAGTACTCCTCCTGCTTATACTTGTATTAGTTAGATGAGATGTATAATAATATCCCAGCAGTGCCTCCTCTATAGTGATGGATGATGGGAGTACTCCTCCTGTTATACTGGTATTATCGATGAGGCAGATGTATAATAATATCCCAGCAAGGTCTACTCTATAGTGATGGATGATGGGAGTACTCCTCCTGTCCATATACTGGTATTATAGATGAGAACCTGTATAAGAATATCCCAGCAGCCTCCTCTATAGTGCTGATGATGGGAGTACTCCTCCTGTTATACTGGTATTATAGATGAGACCTGTATAATAATATCCCAGCAGTCTCCTCTATAGTGATGGATGATGGGAGTAGTAGTAGTAACCTGCAGCAGCCAGGCAGGCGGCGGTGATGAGCGGCAGGATCAGTCCGGTCTCCCCGCATCCTCCTCCCGGCGGCCTCATTGTTCTGTCCCGGAGACCGGAGCCCCGCCCCTTCTCTGCGGCCCAATGACGTCACTACATCATAGAGCACGCTGATTGGCTGGGGAGCCGAGAGCTGTCAAAACCCCCACACTGTATCCAGAGAGTATCCCACTGTATCTAAGCTACGTATACAGTATATAGATGGTAGGAGGAGGTGTATACAGTATATAGATGGGAGGAGGAGGAGTATACAATATATATGGGAGGAGGAGGTGTATACAGTATATAGATGGGAGGAGGAGGTGTATACAGTATATAGATGGGAGGAGGTGTATACAGTATATAGATGGGAGGAGGAGTATACAGTATATAGATGGGAGGAGGAGGTGTATACAGTATATAGATGGGAGGAGGTGTATACAGTATATAGATGGGAGGAGGAGTATACAATATATATGGGAGGAGGAGGTGTATACAGTATATAGATGGGAGGAGGAGGTGTATACAGTATATAGATGGGAGGAGGTGTATACAGTATATAGATGGGAGGAGGAGTATACAGTATATAGATGGGAGGAGGAGGAGGTGTATACAGTATATAGATGGGAGGAGGAGGTGTATACAGTATATAGATGGGAGGAGGAGGTGTATACAGTATATAGATGGGAGGAGGAGGAGTATACAGTATATAGATGGGAGGAGTATACAGTATATAGATGGGAGGAGTATACAGTATATAGATGGGAGGAGGAGGAGTATACAGTATATAGATGGGAGGAGGTGTATACAGTATATAGATGGGAGGAGGAGTATACAGTATATAGATGGGAGGAGGTGTATACAGTATATAGATGGTAGGAGGAGGTGTATACAGTATATAGATGGGAGGAGGAGGAGTATACAATATATATGGGAGAGGGAGGTGTATACAGTATATAGATTGGGAGGAGGAGGTGTATACAGTCATATAGATGGTAGGAGGAGGGTATACAGTATATAGATGGGAGGAGGTGTATACAGTATATAGATGGTAGGAGGAGGTGTATACAGTATATAGAAGGTAGGAGGAGGTGTATACAGTATATAGATGGTAGGAGGAGGTGTATACAGTATATAGATGGGAGGAGGAGGTGTATACAGTATATAGATGGGAGGAGGAGGAGTATACAGTATATAGATGGGAGGAGGTGTATACAGTATATAGATGGGAGGAGGTGTATACAGTATATAGATGGTAGCAGTTGTATACAGTATATAGATGGGAGGAGGAGGTGTATACAGTATATAGATGGGAGGAGGAGGAGTATACAGTATATAGATGGGAGGAGGTGTATACAGTATATAGATGGGAGGAGGAGTATACAGTATATAGATGGGAGGAGGTGTATACAGTATATAGATGGGAGGAGGAGGTGTATACAGTATATAGATGGGAGGAGGAGGAGTATACAGTATATAGATGGGAGGAGGAGGAGGTGTATACAGTATATAGATGGGAGGAGGTGTATACAGTATATAGATGGGAGGAGGAGGTGTATACAGTATATAGATGGGAGGAGGTGGAGTATACAGTATATAGATGGGAGGAGGAGGTGTATACAGTATATAGATGGTAGGAGGTGTATACAGTATATAGATGGGAGGAGGAGGTGTATACAGTATATAGATGGGAGGAGGAGGAGTATACAGTATATAGATGGGAGGAGGAGTATACAGTATATAGATGGTAGGAGGTGTATACAGTATATAGATGGGAGGAGGAGGTGTATACAGTATATAGATGGGAGGAGGAGGAGTATACAGTATATAGATGGGAGGAGGTGTATACAGTATATAGATGGTAGGAGGAGGAGTATACAGTATATAGATGGGAGGAGGAGGAGGTGTATACAGTATATAGATGGGAGGAGTATACAGTATATAGATGGGAGGAGGAGTATACAGTATATAGATGGGAGGAGGAGGTGTATACAGTATATAGATGGGAGGAGGTGTATACAGTATATAGATGGGAGGAGGTGTATACAGTATATAGATGGTAGGAGGTGTACACAGTATATAGATGGGAGGAGGAGGAGTATACAGTATATAGATGGGAGGAGGAGGTGTATACAGTATATAGATGGGAGGAGGTGTATACAGTATATAGATGGGAGGAGGAGGTGTATACAGTATATAGATGGGAGGAGGAGGTGTATACAGTATATAGATGGGAGGAGGAGGAGTATACAGTATATAGATGGTAGGAGGTGTATACAGTATATAGATGGGAGGAGGAGGAGTATACAGTATATAGATGGGAGGAGGAGGAGTATACAGTATATAGATGGGAGGAGGTGTATACAGTATATAGATGGGAGGAGGTGTATACAGTATATAGATGGGAGGAGGAGGTGTATACAGTATATAGATGGGAGGAAGTGTATACAGTATATAGATGGGAGGAGGTGTATACAGTATATAGATGGGAGGAGGAGTATACAGTATATAGATGGGAGGAGGAGGTGTATACAGTATATAGATGGGAGGAGGAGGAGTATACAGTATATAGATGGGAGGAGGAGGTGTATACAGTATATAGATGGGAGGAGGTGTATACAGTATATAGATGGGAGGAGGAGTATACAGTATATAGATGGGAGGAGGAGGAGTATACAGTATATAGATGGGAGGAGGAGGTGTATACAGTATATAGATGGGAGGAGGAGGAGTATACAGTATATAGATGGGAGGAGGAGGAGTATACAGTATATAGATGGTAGGAGGAGGTGTATACAGTATATAGATGGTAGGAGGAGTATACAGTATATAGATGGGAGGAGGAGGAGTATACAGTATATAGATGGGAGGAGGTGTATACAGTATATAGATGGGAGGAGGAGGTGTATACAGTATATAGATGGGAGGAGGAGGAGTATACAGTATATAGATGGTAGGAGGTGTATACAGTATATAGATGGGAGGAGGAGTATACAGTATATAGATGGGAGGAGGAGGAGGTGTATACAGTATATAGATGGGAGGAGGAGGTGTATACAGTATATAGATGGGAGGAGGAGGAGGTGTATACAGTATATAGATGGGAGGAGGAGGTGTATACAGTATATAGATGGGAGGAGGAGGTGTATACAGTATATAGATGGGAGGAGGAGGAGTATACAGTATATAGATGGGAGGAGGAGGAGGTGTATACAGTATATAGATGGGAGGAGGAGTATACAGTATTTAGATGGGAGGAGGAGGAGTATACAGTATATAGATGGGAGGAGGTGTATACAGTATATAGATGGGAGGAGGAGGAGTATACAGTATATAGATGGGAGGAGGAGGAGTATACAGTATATAGATGGGAGGAGGAGTATACAGTATATAGATGGGAGGAGGAGGAGTATACAGTATATAGATGGGAGGAGGTGTATACAGTATATAGATGGGAGGAGGAGGAGTATACAGTATATAGATGGGAGGAGGAGTATACAGTATATAGATGGGAGGAGGAGGAGTATACAGTATATAGATGGGAGGAGGTGTATACAGTATATAGATGGGAGGAGGAGGAGTATACAGTATATAGATGGGAGGAGGAGTATACAGTATATAGATGGGAGGAGGAGGAGTATACAGTATATAGATGGGAGGAGTGTATACAGTATATAGATGGGAGGAGGAGGAGTATACAGTATATAGATGGGAGGAGTGTATACAGTATATAGATTGGGAGGAGGAGGAGTATACAGTATATAGATGGGAGGAGGAGTATACAGTATATAGATGGGAGGAGGAGAGTATATACAGTATATAGATGGGAGGAGGTGTATACAGTATATAGATGGGAGGAGGAGGAGTATACAGTATATAGATGGGAGGAGGAGTATACAGTATATAGATGGGAGGAGGAGGAGTATACAGTATATAGATATTAGGAGGTGTATACAGTATATAGATGGGAGGAGGAGGAGTATACAGTATATAGATGGGAGGAGGAGTATACAGTATATAGATGGGAGGAGGAGGAGTATACAGTATATAGATGGGAGGAGGTGTATACAGTATATAGATGGGAGGAGGAGGTGTATACAGTATATAGATGGGAGGAGGTGTATACAGTATATAGATGGGAGGAGGTGTATACAGTATATAGATGGGAGGAGGTGTATACAGTATATAGATGGTAGGAGGTGTACACAGTATATAGATGGGAGGAGGAGGAGTATACAGTATATAGATGGGAGGAGGAGGTGTATACAGTATACAGATGGGAGGAGGAGGAGTATACAGTATATAGATGGGAGGAGGAGGTGTATACAGTATATAGATGGGAGGAGGAGGAGTATACAGTATATAGATGGTAGGAGGTGTATACAGTATATAGATGGGAGGAGGAGTATACAGTATATAGATGGGAGGAGGAGGAGGTGTATACAGTATATAGATGGGAGGAGGAGGTGTATACAGTATATAGATGGGAGGAGGAGGAGGTGTATACAGTATATAGATGGGAGGAGGAGGTGTATACAGTATATAGATGGGAGGAGGAGGAGTATACAGTATATAGATGGGAGGAGGAGGAGGTGTATACAGTATATAGATGGGAGGAGGAGGAGTATACAGTATATAGATGGGAGGAGGAGGAGTATACAGTATATAGATGGGAGGAGGTGTATACAGTATATAGATGGGAGGAGGAGGAGTATACAGTATATAGATGGGAGGAGGAGGAGTATACAGTATATAGATGGGAGGAGGAGTATACAGTATATAGATGGGAGGAGGAGGAGTATACAGTATATAGATGGGAGGAGGTGTATACAGTATATAGATGGGAGGAGGTGTATACAGTATATAGATGGGAGGAGGAGGTGTATACAGTATATAGATGGGAGGAGGTGTATACAGTATATAGATGGGAGGAGGTGTATACAGTATATAGATGGGAGGAGGTGTATACAGTATATAGATGGTAGGAGGTGTACACAGTATATAGATGGGAGGAGGAGGAGTATACAGTATATAGATGGGAGGAGGAGGTGTATACAGTATACAGATGGGAGGAGGAGGAGTATACAGTATATAGATGGGAGGAGGAGTATACAGTATATAGATGGTAGGAGGAGGTGTATACAGTATATAGATAGGAGGAGGTGTATACAGTATATAGATGGGAGGAGGAGGAGTATACAGTATATAGATGGGAGGAGGAGGTGTATACAGTATATAGATGGGAGGAGGTGTATACAGTATATAGATGGGAGGAGGTGTATACAGTATATAGATGGGAGGAGGTGTATACAGTATATAGATGGGAGGAGGAGGAGTATACAGTATATAGATGGGAGGAGGTGTATACAGTATATAGATGGGAGGAGGTGTATACAGTATATAGATGGTAGGAGGAGGAGTATACAGTATATAGATGGGAGGAGGAGGAGTATACAGTATATAGATGGGAGGAGGAGGAGTATACAGTATATAGATGGTAGGAGGAGGAGTATACAGTATACAGATGGGAGGAGGAGGAGTATACAGTATATAGATGGGAGGAGGTGTATACAGTATATAGATGGTAGGAGGAGGAGTATACAGTATATAGATGGGAGGAGGTGTATACAGTATATAGATGGGAGGAGGAGGTGTATACAGTATACAGATGGGAGGAGGAGGAGTGTACAGTATATAGATGGGAGGAGGAGGTGTATACAGTATATAGATGGGAGGAGGTGTATACAGTATATAGATGGTAGGAGGTGTATACAGTATATAGATGGTAGGAGGAGGTGTATACAGTATATAGATGGGAGGAGGAGGAGTATACAGTATATAGATGGGAGGAGGTGTATACAGTATATAGATGGTAGGAGGAGGAGTATACAGTATATAGATGGGAGGAGGAGGTGTATACAGTATATAGATGGTAGGAGGAGGTGTATACAGTATATAGATGGTGGGAGGTGTATACAGAATATAGATGGGAGGAGGTGTATACAGTATATAGATGGGAGGAGGAGTATACAGTATATAGACACCTCCTCCTCCCATCTATATACTGTATGAGGAGTATACAGTATATAGATGGGAGGAGGTGTATACAGTATATAGATGGGAGGAGGAGGAGTATACAGTATATAGATGGGAGGAGGAGGAGTATACAGTATATAGATGGGAGGAGGTGTATACAGTATATAGATGGGAGGAGGTGTATACAGTATATAGATGGTAGGAGGAGGTGTATACAGTATATAGATGGGAGGAGGAGGTGTATACAGTATATAGATGGGAGGAGGAGGTGTATACAGTATATAGATGGGAGGAGGTGTATACAGTATATAGATGGGAGGAGGAGGAGTATACAGTATATAGATGGGAGGAGGTGTATACAGTATATAGATGGTAGGAGGAGGAGTATACAGTATATAGATGGGAGGAGGAGGAGTATACAGTATATAGATGGTAGGAGAAGTTTGTATACAGTATATAGATGGGAGGAGGTGTATACAGTATATAGATGGGAGGAGGTGTATACAGTATATAGATGGCAGGAGGAGGAGTATACAGTATATAGATGGCAGGAGGAGGTGTATACAGTATATAAATGGGAGGAGGAGGTGTATACAGTATATAGATGGGAGGAGGAGGTGTATACAGTATATAGATGGGAGGAGGTGTATACAGTATATAGATGGGAGGAGGAGGTGTATACAGTATCTAGATGGGAGGAGGAGTATACAGTATATAGATGGGAGGAGGAGGTGTATACAGTATATGTTAGGAGGAGGAGGTGTATACAGTATATAGATGGGAGGAGGAGGAGTATACAGTATATAGATGGGAGGAGTATACAGTATATAGATGGGAGGAGGAGGTGTATACAGTATACAGATGGGAGGAGGAGGAGTGTACAGTATATAGATGGGAGGAGGAGGTGTATACAGTATACAGATGGGAGGAGGTGTATACAGTATATAGATGGTAGGAGGAGGAGTATACAGTATATAGATGGGAGGAGGAGGAGTATACAGTATATAGATGGGAGGAGGTGTATACAGTATATAGATGGTAGGAGGAGGAGTATACAGTATATAGATGGGAGGAGGAGGTGTATACAGTATATAGATGGTAGGAGGTGTATACAGTATATAGATGGGAGGAGGAGTATACAGTATATAGATGGGAGGAGGAGGAGTATACAGTATATAGATGGGAGGAGGAGGAGTGTACAGTATATAGATGGGAGGAGGAGGTGTATACAGTATATAGATGGGAGGAGGTGTATACAGTATATAGATGGTAGGAGGTGTATACAGTATATAGATGGTAGGAGGAGGTGTATACAGTATATAGATGGGAGGAGGAGGAGTATACAGTATATAGATGGGAGGAGGTGTATACAGTATATAGATGGTAGGAGGAGGAGTATACAGTATATAGATGGGAGGAGGAGGTGTATACAGTATATAGATGGTAGGAGGAGGTGTATACAGTATATAGATGGGTGGAGGTGTATACAGAATATAGATGGGAGGAGGAGGTGTATACAGTATATAGATGGGAGGAGGAGTATACAGTATATAGATGGGAGGAGTATACAGTATATAGATGGGAGGAGGTGTATACAGTATATAGATGGGAGGAGGAGGAGTATACAGTATATAGATGGGAGGAGGAGGAGTATACAGTATATAGATGGGAGGAGGTGTATACAGTATATAGATGGGAGGAGGTGTATACAGTATATAGATGGTAGGAGGAGGTGTATACAGTATATAGATGGGAGGAGGAGGTGTATACAGTATATAGATGGGAGGAGGAGGTGTATACAGTATATAGATGGAGGAGGTGTATACAGTATATAGATGGGAGGAGGAGGAGTATACAGTATATAGATGGGAGGAGGAGGAGTATACAGTATATAGATGGTAGGAGGAGGAGTATACAGTATATAGATGGGAGGAGGAGTATACAGTATATAGATGGTAGGAGAAGTTTGTATACAGTATATAGATGGGAGGAGGTGTATACAGTATATAGATGGGAGGAGGTGTATACAGTATATAGATGGCAGGAGGAGGAGTATACAGTATATAGATGGCAGGAGGAGGTGTATACAGTATATAAATGGGAGGAGGAGGTGTATACAGTATATAGATGGGAGGAGGAGGTGTATACAGTATATAGATGGGAGGAGGTGTATACAGTATATAGATGGTAGGAGGTGTATACAGTATATAGATGGTAGGAGGAGGTGTATACAGTATATAGATGGGAGGAGGAGGAGTATACAGTATATAGATGGGAGGAGGTGTATACAGTATATAGATGGTAGGAGGAGGAGTATACAGTATATAGATGGGAGGAGGAGGTGTATACAGTATATAGATGGTAGGAGGAGGTGTATACAGTATATAGATGGTGGGAGGTGTATACAGAATATAGATGGGAGGAGGAGGTGTATACAGTATATAGATGGGAGGAGGAGTATACAGTATATAGATGGGAGGAGTATACAGTATATAGATGGGAGGAGGTGTATACAGTATATAGATGGGAGGAGGAGGAGTATACAGTATATAGATGGGAGGAGGAGGAGTATACAGTATATAGATGGGAGGAGGTGTATACAGTATATAGATGGGAGGAGGTGTATACAGTATATAGATGGTAGGAGGAGGTGTATACAGTATATAGATGGGAGGAGGAGGTGTATACAGTATAAAGATGGGAGGAGGTGTATACAGTATATAGATGGGAGGAGGAGGAGTATACAGTATATAGATGGGAGGAGGAGGAGTATACAGTATATAGATGGTAGGAGGAGGAGTATACAGTATATAGATGGGAGGAGGAGGAGTATACAGTATATAGATGGTAGGAGAAGTTTGTATACAGTATATAGATGGGAGGAGGTGTATACAGTATATAGATGGGAGGAGGTGTATACAGTATATAGATGGCAGGAGGAGGAGTATACAGTATATAGATGGCAGGAGGAGGTGTATACAGTATATAAATGGGAGGAGGAGGTGTATACAGTATATAGATGGGAGGAGGAGGTGTATACAGTATATAGATGGGAGGAGGTGTATACAGTATATAGATGGGAGGAGGAGGAGGTGTATACAGTATCTAGATGGGAGGAGGAGTATACAGTATATAGATGGGAGGAGGTGTATACAGTATATGTTAGGAGGAGGAGTATACAGTATATAGATGGGAGGAGGAGGAGTATACAGTATATAGATGGGAGGAGTATACAGTATATAGATGGGAGGAGGAGGTGTATACAGTATATAGAAGGTAGGAGGAGTATACAGTATATAGATGGGAGGAGGAGGTGTATACAGTATATAGATGGGAGGAGGAGGAGTATACAGTATACAGATGGGAGGAGGAGGAGTATACAGTATAAAGATGGTAGGAGGAGGTGTATACAGTATATAGATGGGAGGAGGAGGAGTATACAGTATATAGATGGGAGGAGGTGTATACAATATATAGATGGGAGGAGGTGTATACAGTATATAGATGGGAGGAGGTGTATACAGTATATAGATGGGAGGAGGAGGAGTATACAGTATATAGATGGGAGGAGGAGGAGTATACAGTATATAGATTGGAGGAGGAGGTGTATACAGTATATAGATGGGAGGAGGTGTATACAGTATATAGATGGTAGGAGGAGGTGTATACAGTATATAGATGGGAGGAGGAGTATACAGTATATAGATGGGAGGAGGTGTATACAGTATATAGATGGGAGGAGGTGTATACAGTATATAGATGGGAGGAGGAGGTGTATACAGTATATGTTAGGAGGAGGAGGTGTATACAGTATATAGATGGGAGGAGGAGGAGTATACAGTATTAGATGGGAGGAGGAGGTGTATACAGTATATGTTAGGAGGAGAGAGGTGTATACAGTATATAGATGGGAGGAGGAGTATACAGTATATAGATGGGAGGAGGAGGTGTATACAGTATACAGATGGGAGGAGGTGTATACAGTATATGTTAGGAGGAGGTGTATACAGTATATAGATGGTAGGAGGAGGTGTATACAGTATACAGATGGGAGGAGGTGTATACAGTATATAGATGGGAGGAGGAGTATACAGTATATAGATGGTAGGAGGAGTATACAGTATATAGATGGTAGGAGGTGTATACAGTATATAGATGGTAGGAGGAGGAGTATACAGTATATAGATGGGAGGAGGAGGTGTATACAGTATATAGATGGGAGGAGGTGTATACAGTATATAGATGGGAGGAGGAGGAGTATACAGTATATAGATGGGAGGAGGAGGTGTATACAGTATATAGATGGGAGGAGGTGTATACAGTATATAGATGGGAGGAGGAGGTGTATACAGTATATAGATGGGAGGAGGAGGTGTATACAGTATATAGATGGTAGGAGGAGGTGTATACAGTATATAGATGGGAGGAGGTGTATACAGTATATAGATGGGAGGAGGAGGAGTATACAGTATATAGATGGGAGGAGGTGTATACAGTATATAGATGGGAGGAGGTGTATAGAGTATATAGATGGGAGGAGGAGGTGTATACAGTATATAGATGGGAGGAGGAGGAGTATACAGTATATAGATGGGAGGAGGAGGAGTATACAGTATATAGATGGTAGGAGGAGGTGTATACAGTATATAGATGGTAGGAGGAGTATACAGTATATAGATGGGAGGAGGAGGAGTATACAGTATATAGATGGGAGGAGGAGGTGTATACAGTATATAGATGGGAGGAGGTGTATACAGTATATAGATGGGAGGAGGAGGTGTATACAGTATATAGATGGGAGGAGGTGTATACAGTATATAGATGGTAGGAGGTGTATACAGTATATAGATGGTAGGAGGAGGTGTATACAGTATATAGATGGGAGGAGGAGGAGTATACAGTATATAGATGGGAGGAGGTGTATACAGTATATAGATGGTAGGAGGAGGAGTATACAGTATATAGATGGGAGGAGGAGGTGTATACAGTATATAGATGGTAGGAGGAGGTGTATACAGTATATAGATGGTGGGAGGTGTATACAGAATATAGATGGGAGGAGGAGGTGTATACAGTATATAGATGGGAGGAGGAGTATACAGTATATAGATGGGAGGAGTATACAGTATATAGATGGGAGGAGGTGTATACAGTATATAGATGGGAGGAGGAGGAGTATACAGTATATAGATGGGAGGAGGAGGAGTATACAGTATATAGATGGGAGGAGGTGTATACAGTATATAGATGGGAGGAGGTGTATACAGTATATAGATGGTAGGAGGAGGTGTATACAGTATATATATGGGAGGAGGAGGTGTATACAGTATATAGATGGGAGGAGGAGGTGTATACAGTATATAGATGGGAGGAGGAGGAGTATACAGTATATAGATGGGAGGAGGAGGAGTATACAGTATATAGATGGGAGGAGGAGGAGTATACAGTATATAGATGGTAGGAGGAGGAGTATACAGTATATAGATGGGAAGAGGAGGAGTATACAGTATATAGATGGTAGGAGAAGTTTGTATACAGTATATAGATGGGAGGAGGTGTATACAGTATATAGATGGGAGGAGGTGTATACAGTATATAGATGGCAGGAGGAGGAGTATACAGTATATAGATGGCAGGAGGAGGTGTATACAGTATATAAATGGGAGGAGGAGGTGTATACAGTATATAGATGGGAGGAGGAGGTGTATACAGTATATAGATGGGAGGAGGTGTATACAGTATATAGATGGGAGGAGGAGGTGTATACAGTATCTAGATGGGAGGAGGAGTATACAGTATATAGATGGGAGGAGGAGGTGTATACAGTATATAGATGGGAGGAGGAGGAGTATACAGTATATAGATGGGAGGAGTATACAGTATATAGATGGGAGGAGGAGGTGTATACAGTATATAGAAGGTAGGAGGAGTATACAGTATATAGATGGGAGGAGGAGGTGTATACAGTATATAGATGGGAGGAGGAGGAGTATACAGTGTACAGATGGGAGGAGGAGGAGTATACAGTATATAGATGGTAGGAGGAGGTGTATACAGTATATAGATGGGAGGAGGAGGAGTATACAGTATATAGATGGGAGGAGGTGTATACAGTATATAGATGGGAGGAGGTGTATACAGTATATAGATGGGAGGAGGTGTATACAGTATATAGATGGGAGGAGGAGGAGTATACAGTATATAGATGGGAGGAGGAGGAGTATACAGTATATAGATTGGAGGAGGAGGTGTATACAGTATATAGATGGGAGGAGGTGTATACAGTATATAGATGGTAGGAGGAGTTGTATACAGTATATAGATGGGAGGAGGAGTATACAGTATATAGATGGGAGGAGGTGTATACAGTATATAGATGGGAGGAGGTGTATACAGTATATAGATGGGAGGAGGAGGTGTATACAGTATATGTTAGGAGGAGGAGGTGTATACAGTATATAGATGGGAGGAGGAGGAGTATACAGTATATAGATGGGAGGAGGAGGTGTATACAGTATACAGATGGGAGGAGGTGTATACAGTATATGTTAGGAGGAGGTGTATACAGTATATAGATGGTAGGAGGAGGTGTATACAGTATACAGATGGGAGGAGGAGGAGTATACAGTATATAGATGGGAGGAGGAGTATACAGTATATAGATGGTAGGAGGAGGAGTATACAGTATATAGATGGGAGGAGGAGGTGTATACAGTATATAGATGGGAGGAGGTGTATACAGTATATAGATGGGAGGAGGAGGAGTATACAGTATATAGATGGGAGGAGGAGGTGTATACAGTATATAGATGGGAGGAGGTGTATACAGTATATAGATGGGAGGAGGAGGAGTATACAGTATATAGATGGGAGGAGGTGTATACAGTATATAGATGGGAGGAGGTGTATACAGTATATAGATGGGAGGAGGAGGTGTATACAGTATATAGATGGGAGGAGGTGTATACAGTATATAGATGGGAGGAGGAGGAGTATACAGTATATAGATGGGAGGAGGAGTATACAGTATATAGATGGGAGGAGGTGTATACAGTATATAGATGGTGGGAGGAGTATACAGTATATAGATGGGAGGAGGAGGTGTATACAGTATATAGATGGTAGGAGGAGGTGTATACAGTATATAGATGGGAGGAGGTGTATACAGTATATAGATGGGAGGAGGAGGAGTATACAGTATATAGATGGGAGGAGGTGTATACAGTATATAGATGGGAGTAGGTGTATACAGTATATAGATGGGAGGAGGAGGTGTATACAGTATATAGATGGGAGGAGGTGTATACAGTATATAGATGGAGGAGGAGGAGTATACAGTATATAGATGGGAGGAGGAGGAGTATACAGTATATAGATGGGAGGAGGTGTATACAGTATATAGATGGGAGGAGGTGTATACAGTATATAGATTGGAGGAGGAGGAGGAGTATACAGTATATAGATGGGAGGAGGAGGAGTATACAGTATATAGATGGTAGGAGGAGGTGTATACAGTATATAGATGGTAGGAGGTGTATACAGTATATAGATGGTAGGAGGAGGAGTATACAGTATATAGATGGTAGGAGGTGTATACAGAATATAGATGGTAGGAGGAGGTGTATACAGTATATAGATGGTAGGAGGAGGTGTATACAGTATATAGATGGTAGGAGGAGGTGTATACAGTATATAGATGGGAGGAGGTGTATACAGTATATAGATGGTAGGAGGAGGTGTATACAGTATATAGATGGTAGGAGGAGGTGTATACAGTATATAGATGGTAGGAGGAGGTGTATACAGTATATAGATGGGAGGAGGAGTATACAGTATATAGATGGGAGGAGGAGGTGTATACAGTATATAGATGGGAGGAGGTGTATACAGTATATAGATATTAGGAGGTGTATACAGTATATAGATGGGAGGAGGAGTATACAGTATATAGATATTAGGAGGTGTATACAGTATATAGATGGGAGGAGGAGTATACAGTATATAGATATTAGGAGGTGTATACAGTATATAGATGGGAGGAGGAGGTGTATACAGTATATAGATATTAGGAGTTGTATACAGTATATAGATGGGAGGAGGAGGAGTATACAGTATATAGATGGGAGGAGGAGTATACAGTATATAGATGGGAGGAGGAGTATACAGTATATAGATGGGAGGAGGAGGAGGAGTATACAGTATATAGATGGGAGAAGGTGTATACAGTATATAGATGGGAGGAGGAGGAGTATACAGTATATAGATGGGAGGAGGAGTATACAGTATATAGATGGGAGGAGGAGGAGGTGTATACAGTATATAGATGGGAGGAGGAGGAGGTGTATACAGTATATAGATGGGAGGAGGTGGAGTATACAGTATATAGATGGGAGGAGGAGTATACAGTATATAGATATTAGGAGGTGTATACAGTATATAGATGGGAGGAGGAGGAGTATACAGTATATAGATGGGAGGAGGAGGAGGAGTATACAGTATATAGATGGGAGGAGGAGTATACAGTATATAGATGGGAGGAGGTGTATACAGTATATAGATGGGAGGAGGAGGAGTATACAGTATATAGATGGGAGGAGGAGGAGTATACAGTATATAGATGGGAGGAGGAGTATACAGTATATAGATGGGAGGAGGAGGTGTATACAGTATATAGATGGGAGGAGGAGGTGTATACAGTATATAGATGGGAGGAGGAGGTGTATACAGTATATAGATGGGAGGAGGAGGAGTATACAGTATATAGATGGGAGGAGGTGTATACAGTATATAGATGGGAGGAGGAGGAGGTGTATACAGTATATAGATGGGAGGAGGAGGAGTATACAGTATATAGATGGGAGGAGGAGGTGTATACAGTATATGTTAGGAGGAGGAGGTGTATACAGTATATAGATGGGAGGAGGAGGAGTATACAGTATATAGATGGGAGGAGGAGGTGTATACAGTATACAGATGGGAGGAGGTGTATACAGTATATGTTAGGAGGAGGTGTATACAGTATATAGATGGTAGGAGGAGGTGTATACAGTATACAGATGGGAGGAGGTGTATACAGTATATAGATGGGAGGAGGAGTATACAGTATATAGATGGTAGGAGGAGTATACAGTATATAGATGGTAGGAGGTGTATACAGTATATAGATGGTAGGAGGAGGAGTATACAGTATATAGATGGGAGGAGGAGGTGTATACAGTATATAGATGGGAGGAGGTGTATACAGTATATAGATGGGAGGAGGAGGAGTATACAGTATATAGATGGGAGGAGGAGGTGTATACAGTATATAGATGGGAGGAGGTGTATACAGTATATAGATGGGAGGAGGAGGAGTATACAGTATATAGATGGGAGGAGGAGGTGTATACAGTATATAGATGGTAGGAGGAGGTGTATACAGTATATAGATGGGAGGAGGTGTATACAGTATATAGATGGGAGGAGGAGGAGTATACAGTATATAGATGGGAGGAGGTGTATACAGTATATAGATGGGAGGAGGTGTATACAGTATATAGATGGGAGGAGGAGGTGTATACAGTATATAGATGGGAGGAGGTGTATACAGTATATAGATGGGAGGAGGAGGAGTATACAGTATATAGATGGGAGGAGGAGGAGTATACAGTATATAGATGGGAGGAGGTGTATACAGTATATAGATGGTAGGAGGAGGAGTATACAGTATATAGATGGGAGGAGGAGGTGTATACAGTATATAGATGGTAGGAGGAGGTGTATACAGTATATAGATGGGAGGAGGTGTATACAGTATATAGATGGGAGGAGGAGGAGTATACAGTATATAGATGGGAGGAGGTGTATACAGTATATAGATGGGAGGAGGTGTATACAGTATATAGATGGGAGGAGGAGGTGTATACAGTATATAGATGGGAGGAGGTGTATACAGTATATAGATGGGAGGAGGAGGAGTATACAGTATATAGATGGGAGGAGGAGGAGTATACAGTATATAGATGGGAGGAGGTGTATACAGTATATAGATGGGAGGAGGTGTATACAGTATATAGATTGGAGGAGGAGGAGTATACAGTATATAGATGGGAGGAGGAGGAGTATACAGTATATAGATGGTAGGAGGAGGTGTATACAGTATATAGATGGTAGGAGGTGTATACAGTATATAGATGGTAGGAGGAGGAGTATACAGTATATAGATGGTAGGAGGTGTATACAGAATATAGATGGTAGGAGGAGGTGTATACAGTATATAGATGGTAGGAGGTGTATACAGTATATAGATGGTAGGAGGAGGTGTATACAGTATATAGATGGTAGGAGGAGGTGTATACAGTATATAGATGGGAGGAGGTGTATACAGTATATAGATGGTAGGAGGAGGTGTATACAGTATATAGATGGTAGGAGGTGTATACAGTATATAGATGGTAGGAGGAGGTGTATACAGTATATAGATGGTAGGAGGAGGTGTATACAGTATA
>NW_027208894.1:40000-41872 GCF_027789765.1 Dendropsophus ebraccatus
TGAGCCTCATGGGGCCCTCTAGATGAGGCAGTCTGTCATGGCGGTCCCAGCAGGCAGTCAGTCATAGTTGCATGGGACTCAGATGACCTTTTTGTGAGCACACTCTGGTGTCTTGTTGGGAAAGCTTCTGTGGAACTAGTCAAGAATTTGTGTGGGACAGGAGAGAGGCAGGATTGTCCCGTGTGGGTCAGGCAAGAGGCAGGACTGTCCCGTGTGGGTCGGCCAAGAGGCAGGACTGTCCCGTGTGGGTAAGGCAAGAGGCAGGACTGTCCCGTGTGGGTAAGGCAAGAGGCAGGACTGTCCCGTGTGGGTCGGGCAAGAGGCAGGACTGTCCCGTGTGGGTAAGGCAAGAGGCAGGACTGTCCCGTGTGGGTCGGGCAAGAGGCAGGACTGTCCCGTGTGGGTTAGGCAAGAGGCAGGACTGTCCCGTGTGGGTCAGGCAAGAGGCAGGACTGTCCCGTGTGGGTAAGGCAAGAGGCAGGACTGTCCCGTGTGGGTCGGGCAAGAGGCAGGACTGTCCTGTGTGGGTCGGGCAAGAGGCAGGACTGTCCCGTGTGGGTCAGGCAAGAGGCAGGACTGTCCCGTGTGGGTCGGGCAAGAGGCAGGACTGTCCCGTGTGGGTCGGGCAAGAGGCAGGACTGTCCCGTGTGGGTCAGGCAAGAGGCAGGACTGTCCTGTGTGGGTAAGGCAAGAGGCAGGACTGTCCCATGTGGGAAAGGCAAGAAGCAGGACTGTCCTGTGTGGGTCGAACAAGACACAGTGGCGGTTCGGTGTGGGACAAGCAAGAGGCGATGGTCCTGTGCAGGACAGGTGAGAGTCAGTAAAAGTCCTGAAAACAACAGTTAAGAGACTGTGTTGTCCCATGTAGGACAGGTGAGAGGCAGTGGTGGTCCCATGTAGGACAGGTGAGAGGCAGTGGTCTCCTGTAGGACAGGTGAGAGGCGGTGACACTTCCACATAGGACAGATAAGTGTCGGTGATGGTCCCATGTGGAAGTGTCACTGCCTCTCACCTGTCATGGGACCACCAAAGTTTCTTAACTGTTGTACACTGTAATTTTACCGCCTCTCACCTGTCCTACATGGAAGTATCACCACCTCTCACCTGTCCTACAGGAGACCACTGCCTCTCACCTGTCCTACATGGGACCACCACTGCCTCTCACCTGTCCTACATGGGACCACCACTGCCTCTCACCTGTCCTACATGGGACCACCACTGCCTCTCACCTGTCCTACATGGGACCACCACTGCCTCTCACCTGTCCTACATAGAAGTGTCACCGCCTCTCACCTGTCCTACAGGAGACCTCCACTGCCTCTCACCTGTCCTACATGGGACCACCACTGCCTCTCACCTGTCCTACATGGGACCACCACTGCCTCTCACCTGTCCTACATAGAAGTGTCACCGCCTCTCACCTGTCCTACAGGAGACCACCACTGCCTCTCACCTGTCCTACATGGGACCACCACTGCCTCTCACCTGTCCTACATGGGACCACCACTGCCTCTCACCTGTCCTACATGGGACCACCACTGCCTCTCACCTGTCCTACATGGGACCACCACTGCTTCTCACCTGTCCTACATGGGACCACCACTGCCTCTCACCTGTCCTACATGGGACCACCACTGCCTCTCACCTGTCCTACATGGGACCACCACTGCCTCTCACCTGTCCTACATGGGACCACCACTGCCTCTCACCTGTCCTACATGGGACCACCACCGCCTCTCACCTGTCCTACATGGGACCATCACCGACACTTATCTGTCCTATGTAGGACAGGTGAGAGGCAGTGGAGGTCTCCTGTAGGACAGGTGAGAGCAGTGTGATCCCATGTAGGACAGGTGAGAGGCAGTGGTGGTC
>NW_027208895.1:0-41771 GCF_027789765.1 Dendropsophus ebraccatus
GAATCCCTAAAAAGCTTTTTTTATAAAGTGCCGGAAGAAATCTCGGATTATTTCCAAGTGGGATAAGGGGTCCATCTGATCGGTATATGTTTTTCGTGTCCTCTGTATAAGATTTTGCTACATGCATAATTGTGGCGCTAATTGGAGAATGAGAAAGCGAGAAGAAATCTTTTAAAAAGTTTCTGGGGGTCCATAATATTGCTGATGTATCAAATTTTGTTATTTCTGACTCAAGTTTTACCCACGATTTATTTTTCCTCAAATGAAAGCAGTCAACCACCCTATTTAATATAGAAGCTATATAATAATGTTTACAACTCGGTAAGGCCAAACCTCCCTCAGCTTTCGGTCTCATCAGGGTTTTTGTTTTAAGTCGAGCTGGTTTATTTGCCCATATAAATTTGGTAATTACAGAATTCATCTTAGATAAATAAGAACGATTGAGAATTGCTGGGACTGTTTGAAATATATATAGAATTCTGGGTATAACATTCATTTTTATAATGTTTACTCTGCCCATCCATGAGAACTCCTTCTTGCTCCAGATCCGTAAATCTTCTTCAATTTTTTTCATTAAAGGAGTAATATTCTTTTTGATGATAGAGTCCTGAGAAATAGTGATTTGAGTACCAAGATAATTGAAAGAGTCAGTACACCAATTAAAGGGGAAGTTTCCTTTTAGATTTTCCCTATCTCTATCAGAGATACCTATACAATATGCTTCACATTTATTCATATTCAACTTATAATTACTGAAATAGGCGTATTCTCGTATTGTAGCTAGTAATGAGGGTAGAGAGATTAGTGGTTTGGTTATAAACAATAATAAATCATCAGCATATGCTGAGCATAAGTGATGATTATTTCCTATTGTAATACCCTCTATATTTGGATTTTCCCTAATTGCAACCAATAAATGTTCCATACAGAGGGTATACAATAGTGGAGAGAGCGGACAACCTTGTCTTGTCCCGTTTTTTATATGTACTCTCTCTGATAGGGTACCATTAATTTTAATTTTTGCGCTAGGGGAATTATATAAAGAAAAAATTTTTGCTAACATAATTGGGCCTAATCCTATTTGTTTAAGAGTAGCCTCCATGAATCCCCAATCAACCCGGTCAAAAGCCTCCTCAGCGTCTAAAGCCAGAAATACCGATCTAAGTTTAATATTATGGGCGTGATTTGCCAAAGTGAAAGCTCGTAAAGTGTTGTCCTTAGCCTCTCTGTTGTTAATAAAGCCTACCTGGTCCGGGTTGATTAGGGATTCAAGGAGTGGAGTCAATCTAAGTGCTATTGCTTTGGAAAAGATTTTGGTATCAAAATTTAATAATGAAATTGGTCTGTAGTTACTACAAATATTATGGTCCTTTCCATCTTTTGGGATCATTGTGATGAATGCTTCTAGAAAAGCAGATGGGAAAGTCTGTTTATCAGAAATCGAGTTAAATGAATTTACCAAGTATGGAGTAACAAGATCAGCAAACTGTTTGTAATATTTCGCTGTAAAGCCATCTGGGCCTGGACTCTTACCTGTAGGCAAGCGTTTTATTACTTCCTTAATTTCATCTAGCGTAAAATCTTTTTCCAGTTTTGCTTTTACTTCCTCTGAAATAGTGGGCAGTTTTGTGTTATTAATATATTGAGTTAGCGATAACAAAGGTAAAGGAGGAGGATTTATTTGGTTTGGAGATGGAAGTTGGTATAGGTTTTTATAATATTTATAAAACGTATCCGCTATAATTTCTGTTTTGTATGAAATTACCCCTTGTGATGTCTTAATAGAGGCGATGGTATTGGCAGCTCTTTTATTTTTCAGCGCATTCGCCAAGAATTTGCTAGGCCTGTTACTCCACACATAGAAATTTTTCCCACAGACTTGTATCACCTGTTTGTATTTCTTGTGAAGAATATCTTTTACTTTATTTCTAGTCTCATTGAGTTCTGCTAAAGTTTCCTTCAATCTGGATTTCTTATGAGTTAATTCCAATTCGTGTATTCTGTTAAATAAATTGGAAAGCTGTTTTGTATTTTCCCTTTTTAATCTTGCTCCCTGAGAAATCAATGTGCCCCTAATCATTGCTTTCAATGCTTCCCATTTTATTGGAGCAGAAGTAGGATCATTCTCGTGAGCTATTTTGAAAATTTCAAATGTATCTTTCAAAGCTGTTATACATACTAAGTCATCCAATAGTGTCTCATTTAATTTCCAATTATAGCTACGTTTGGTCTTGGGGAGAAGAGTGAAAGCCGTAAAAACAGGGGCATGGTCCGAGAATATCATATTTCCTATAAAGGAATTTTTTAAGCAGTTAAGCATTTCATGCGAAGAGAAAATAAAATCTATCCTGCTATATGTGTTCGTAGCTGCAGAATAGTGTGAGTAGTCTTGAGTCGTAGGATTTACAATTCTCCAAGTGTCATATAATGTGAATTCTTTCAGAGTTCTTTGTAACGCTCTAATTTTTCTGTAGGGGATTTTAGATTTTCCTGTGGAAGAATCCATAAAAGGATTTAAAGGTGCATTGAAATCCCCTCCTAAAATTATATGACCTTTGGCAAAAGAGTGTAAATCCTGTAAGGTATCTATTAAAAAAGAGATTTGGTCATAATTGGGTGCATAGATGCTAGCAATGGTAAAAATATCCTCCATTAGTGAGCAATTGAGGAAGATAAATCTGCCATGAAGATCTATTTTGGAGTCTAAAATTTTTATAGGGAGTGTTTTATGGAACCCGATAGAAACCCCTTTTGTCTTTTTTTGTGGAGATGTAGCATGCGCCCATGTGGTAAAATATTTGTTTTTAGATAAATCAGGTAGTTTTCCATTTTTGAAATGGGTCTCTTGGAGAAATATTATTTTTGCATTTTGTTTATGTAATGAATGTAATATATTAGACCTTTTCTCTGGCGCATTAAATCCATTAACATTTAATGAACCAAAAATTAAGTCCATCCTTGTGTATATATCAATACTCACTCAGATACTACAAAGACGAAAACCGTTGATCGAGATTAGAAAAAGAGTTATATGTCCAGGAAGTAAATGATTCCGAGATGTCAGGATCTATTGAAATAGCCGCACTCCAAACAAAAAGACAAGTTGAAGACAAAAACAAGGAGATAAAGAAAATAAGAAGGTTAATATAAAATAAACCAACAAAGAATGAAATAAAATTAAAATAAACTAAAGGAGCGTATATTCTAGTCAATATACGCGTTAGTACTATTGTGACAATAGTCACACCGTCTTGAAATCAAGACACCTATTGGGTGGATGGTTTGAGGCACCGAGAGAATGAGATAACATAAGTTGTCAGGGCCATATAATAATCTAAATTTAACAGTATTAGAGGGAATATCTATCTATAAATATTAATACCATTCCAGAACCTCTTGAAAAAGCGAGAGAGATATTGCTGTTATAGGAATCAGAATAAACATGTTAAGAAGTCTGCACATATCAGCAGGGCAATAAAAGTGAAAACCGGTGAAATTATAAGTTCCATATGAGATCTTCTTCATTTCCGGGATCTTCTTTCCCTCCGAGGTAATGGGGGTAGAGATTCTTGTGATATATCCATGTTTGGGTTCTGGCGCGAAGTTGAGTTAAAGCTTTGTGGCGGTAATAACATCGCGTTATGTAGATCTATCCAATCCGATAAGTTGAGATCCGGCAAATCCAAGGCTGATAAGAAGCTTGGTAAATCGTTTGGTTCTCTGAGGGTGATGATTTTATTTGTCAGTTTAACTGATAAAGAAAATGGAAAACCCCATTTGTATGGGATATTTCTGTCTTGCAAAGTTTGAATAAGGGGCTTTAGGGATGTTCTCTGTCTAAGTGTAAGTAATGATAAGTCATTAAATAATAAAATGTAGGAGCCGTTAAATTCTATGTCTCGAAGTTTTCTAGCTCTGTTCATTATATCTTCTTTTATTTTATAAAAATGGACTCTGCAGATGACATCCCGAGGTTTTTTGGGATCCAATCCTTTGGGTTTCAATGCCCTGTGTATTCTGTCAAATTCGATATGCGTATCTAACGGTCTGTTTAAAATGCCATTAAAAATAGAGGTAATGGAGCCTTGTAGTTCAGTAGCTTTTATGTCCTCTGAAAGACCTCTGATCCTCACGTTATTTCTACGATTTCTATTTTCTATATCGTCCGTTCTGTTGATAATCATTTTCTGAGAAATCGTAAGTAAATTCACTTTATTGGTTAGTTCTCTTATTTGGTCCTCATGTTCGGTATTGGATTTTTCAAAAGAAGTTGACTTTTTTTCTAAGGATGAAACTCTGTTTTGTACCTTCGAGAGATCTTTCTGCCAGGATTTTTTAAGATCCATGGTTAGTGTTTTGAGCTCCTGTTTATGTGAGGTTGTAATCAATGTTAATAAAGCCTTTAACTCAGGATGATCTTGTAAAGCTTCTAGAGCCACATCAGTAGATGGACTGGGTGGAGAGATGGTAGATGCTGAATTATATATAACTGAGTCTGTAGAAGACGTGGAGTCATCAGATGAATCTTCATGTGTATAGAAGGATTTGTCAAGTTTCATTTTAATAGGTGTTTTAACAAGTTTTCTCTTAGTCGGAGGTGTGTTTTCTTGATCAGAGTCCAAGGATGTTGGTGAATCGTCCGAAAAATCAGGATCTTGTGAAATTCTTTTTTGTTGCGTAGGTTTGTGAGGTGTATATATGTCTTTGGGTACAATTTTAAGCTGTTTTGAATTATTCTCTATCTCTGTAATATCCATATCATCATACTGGTGATTTTTATCGGTGGAAGAAAATATATTTGTATTTTCTTGAAAAGATACCTCTGCAATAGATTTTGTCTTTGGTGGTGCAGGGCAATTAATTTTAATGGAGTGACCAGTTTGTATCTGAGATACAGACTTTGTGTTAGTTTTGGGTCTTACTACCATTTCTGTAATGGATTCTTTATGTGTAGCTTTGTTGTTTCCTTGTTTAATATTTGTAGTTGTTGCTAATTCCTGTGAGTTCTTATTACCCAGTTTGTTAACTTCTTTGATTTTAGAAGAGTCATCTTGCATTTTACTGAAAGCTGTAGTGGATTTTTGTGAATCCTGTGTCTCTACAATGGCCACAGTTCCTTGTTGTTTATCATAATTCTCAGTGTCCACTATAGCTTTATCTCCTTTCCCCTGCACAGATTCATGCTGAACCAGATCTTTCTTGGCAGTCTTCCCCTCTTTTTTAATAGCCCCTGCCATGTCTGTGTCAGTGTATGCAGAAAATCCAAGATGGCCGCCGGAAGCCTATGTTTATCTTAGCTGCCGGCTTTCCCTCCTGCTCTCCACACTCACCGCTTCTTCAGCTGAGTCGATACCCGCCCGGAATACTGCCTGGGTAGATACCCGACTCCTCTCTTCTCCTTGGTCGGTTCTGGAAGTGCTCTGAGGTCCTCAGTTCCCTTGAAATCTCCGGCCAGAGACAGAGCAGCTCTTACATGCGTCCGCTCATCGGCACGTCGCCGTTGATTTTCTATGGGAATTGCAGAAATGACTTCTAAGCCTCAAAATAATGACTTTTTTTCCTAAGGTGGTAGGAATGAAACTCAGTGCGGGCTGGATGGGGTTCCCCCTGGGCACCGCAGACCTAAGCTTGTTTAACTCCTACCTCTTAAAGGGACCGAGAAAAAATGACCTTTTCTGCACTCCAATGTAAGTCAATGGGGCGATTTTTTGGCTATGTGCTAGAAATGAAATTCAGTGCGGATTGGATGACAGGCACCCTGGGGACCCAGGATCGGCTTTAGTTTCATGTGTATCTCTTAAGCCGGCAGAGAAAACCCACCTGATATGCGCTCCACACAATTGAATAGAGACGCCGTTGATTTTCTATGGGAATTGCAGAAATGACTTCTAAGCCTCAAAATAATGACTTTTTTTCCTAAGGTGGTAGGAATGAAACTCAGTGCGGGCTGGATGGGGTTCCCCCTGGGCACCGCAGACCTAAGCTTGTTTAACTCCTACCTCTTAAAGGGACCGAGAAAAAATGACCTTTTCTGCACTCCAATGTAAGTCAATGGGGCGATTTTTTGGCTATGTGCTAGAAATGAAATTCAGTGCGGATTGGATGACAGGCACCCTGGGGGACCCAGGATCGGCTTTAGTTTCATGTGTATCTCTTAAGCCGGCAGAGAAAACCCACCTGATATGCGCTCCACACAATTGAATAGAGACGCCGTTGATTTTCTATGGGAATTGCAGAAATGACTTCTAAGCCTCAAAATAATGACTTTTTTTCCTAAGGTGGTAGGAATGAAACTCAGTGCGGGCTGGATGGGGTTCCCCCTGGGCACCGCAGACCTAAGCTTGTTTAACTCCTACCTCTTAAAGGGACCGAGAAAAAATGACCTTTTCTGCACTCCAATGTAAGTCAATAGGGCGATTTTTTGGCTATGTGCTAGAAATGAAATTCAGTGCGGATTGGATGACAGGCACCCTGGGTACCCAGGATCGGCTTTAGTTTCATGTGTATCTCTTAAGCCGGCAGAGAAAACCCACCTGATATGCGCTCCACACAATTGAATAGAGACGCCGTTGATTTTCTATGGGAATTGCAGAAATGACTTCTAAGCCTCGAAATAATGACTTTTTTTCCTAAGGTGGTAGGAATGAAACTCAGTGCGGGCTGGATGGGGTTCCCCCTGGGCACCGCAGACCTAAGCTTGTTTAACTCCTACCTCTTAAAGGGACCGAGAAAAAATGACCTTTTCTGCACTCCAATGTAAGTCAATGGGGCGATTTTTTGGCTATGTGCTAGAAATGAAATTCAGTGCGGATTGGATGACAGGCACCCTGGGGACCCAGGATCGGCTTTAGTTTCATGTGTATCTCTTAAGCCGGCAGAGAAAACCCACCTGATATGCGCTCCACACAATTGAATAGAGACGTCGTTGATTTTCTATGGGAATTGCAGAAATGACTTCTAAGCCTCAAAATAATGACTTTTTTTCCTAAGGTGGTAGGAATGAAACTCAGTGCGGGCTGGATGGGGTTCCCCCTGGGCACCGCAGACCTAAGCTTGTTTAACTCCTACCTCTTAAAGGGACCGAGAAAAAATGACCTTTTCTGCACTCCAATGTAAGTCAATGGGGCGATTTTTTGGCTATGTGCTAGAAATGAAATTCAGTGCGGATTGGATGACAGGCACCCTGGGGACCCAGGATCGGCTTTAGTTTCATGTGTATCTCTTAAGCCGGCAGAGAAAACCCACCTGATATGCGCTCCACACAATTGAATAGAGACGCCGTTGATTTTCTATGGGAATTGCAGAAATGACTTCTAAGCCTCAAAATAATGACTTTTTTTCCTAAGGTGGTAGGAATGAAACTCAGTGCGGGCTGGATGGGGTTCCCCCTGGGCACCGCAGACCTAAGCTTGTTTAACTCCTACCTCTTAAAGGGACCGAGAAAAAATGACCTTTTCTGCACTCCAATGTAAGTCAATGGGGCGATTTTTTGGCTATGTGCTAGAAATGAAATTCAGTGCGGATTGGATGACAGGCACCCTGGGGACCCAGGATCGGCTTTAGTTTCATGTGTATCTCTTAAGTCGGCAGAGAAAACCCACCTGATATGCGCTCCACACAATTGAATAGAGACGCCGTTGATTTTCTATGGGAATTGCAGAAATGACTTCTAAGCCTCAAAATAATGACTTTTTTTCCTAAGGTGGTAGGAATGAAACTCAGTGCGGGCTGGATGGGGTTCCCCCTGGGCACCGCAGACCTAAGCTTGTTTAACTCCTACCTCTTAAAGGGACCGAGAAAAAATGACCTTTTCTGCACTCCAATGTAAGTCAATGGGGCGATTTTTTGGCTATGTGCTAGAAATGAAATTCAGTGCGGATTGGATGACAGGCACCCTAGGGCACCCAGGATCGGCTTTAGTTTCATGTGTATCTCTTAAGCCGGCAGAGAAAACCCACCTGATATGCGCTCCACACAATTGAATAGAGACGCCGTTGATTTTCTATGGGAATTGCAGAAATGACTTCTAAGCCTCAAAATAATGACTTTTTTTCCTAAGGTGGTAGGAATGAAACTCAGTGCGGGCTGGATGGGGTCCCCCCTGGGCACCGCAGACCTAAGCTTGTTTAACTCCTACCTCTTAAAGGGACCGAGAAAAAATGACCTTTTCTGCACTCCAATGTAAGTCAATGGGGCGATTTTTTGGCTATGTGCTAGAAATGAAATTCAGTGCGGATTGGATGACAGGCACCCTAGGGACCCAGGATCGGCTTTAGTTTCATGTGTATCTCTTAAGCCGGCAGAGAAAACCCACCTGATATGCGCTCCACACAATTGAATAGAGAGGCCGTTGATTTTCTATGGGAATTGCAGAAATGACTTCTAAGCCTCAAAATAATGACTTTTTTTCCTAAGGTGGTAGGAATGAAACTCAGTGCGGGCTGGATGGGGTTCCCCCTGGGCACCGCAGACCTAAGCTTGTTTAACTCCTACCTCTTAAAGGGACCGAGAAAAAATGACCTTTTCTGCACTCCAATGTAAGTCAATGGGGCGATTTTTTGGCTATGTGCTAGAAATGAAATTCAATGCGGATTGGATCACAGGCACCCTGGGGCACCCAGGATCGGCTTTAGTTTCATGTGTATCTCTTAAGCCGGCAGAGAAAACCCACCTGATATGCGCTCCACACAATTGAATAGAGACGCCGTTGATTTTCTATGGGAATTGCAGAAATGACTTCTAAGCCTCAAAATAATGACTTTTTTTCCTAAGGTGGTAGGAATGAAACTCAGTGCGGGCTGGATGGGGTCCCCCCTGGGCACCGCAGACCTAAGCTTGTTTAACTCCTACCTCTTAAAGGGACCGAGAAAAAATGACCTTTTCTGCACTCCAATGTAAGTCAATGGGGCGATTTTTTGGCTATGTGCTAGAAATGAAATTCAGTGCGGATTGGATGACAGGCACCCTGGGGGACCCAGGATCGGCTTTAGTTTCATGTGTATCTCTTAAGCCGGCAGAGAAAACCCACCTGATATGTGCTCCACACAATTGAATAGAGACGCCGTTGATTTTCTATGGGAATTGCAGAAATGACTTCTAAGCCTCAAAATAATGACTTTTTTTCCTAAGGTGGTAGGAATGAAACTCAGTGCGGGCTGGATGGGGTTCCCCCTGGGCACCGCAGACCTAAGCTTGTTTAACTCCTACCTCTTAAAGGGACCGAGAAAAAATGACCTTTTCTGCACTCCAATGTAAGTCAATGGGGCGATTTTTTGGCTATGTGCTAGAAATGAAATTCAGTGCGGATTGGATGACAGGCACCCTAGGGCACCCAGGATCGGCTTTAGTTTCACTGTGTATCTCTTAAGCCGGCAGAGAAAACCCACCTGATATGCGCTCCACACAATTGAATAGAGACGCCGTTGATTTTCTATGGGAATTGCAGAAATGACTTCTAAGCCTCAAAATAATGACTTTTTTTCCTAAGGTGGTAGGAATGAAACTCAGTGCGGGCTGGATGGGGTCCCCCCTGGGCACCGTAGACCTAAGCTTGTTTAACTCCTACCTCTTAAAGGGACCGAGAAAAAATGACCTTTTCTGCACTCCAATGTAAGTCAATGGGGCGATTTTTTGGCTATGTGCTAGAAATGAAATTCAGTGCGGATTGGATGACAGGTACCCTGGGGACCCAGGATCGGCTTTAGTTTCATGTGTATCTCTTAAGCCGGCAGAGAAAACCCACCTGAAATGCGCTCCACACAATTGAATAGAGAGGCCGTTGATTTTCTATGGGAATTGCAGAAATGACTTCTAAGCCTCAAAATAATGACTTTTTTTCCTAAGGTGGTAGGAATGAAACTCAGTGCGGGCTGGATGGGGTCCCCCCTGGGCACCGCAGACCTAAGCTTGTTTAACTCCTACCTCTTAAAGGGACCGAGAAAAAATGACCTTTTCTGCACTCCAATGTAAGTCAATGGGGCGATTTTTTGGTTATGTGCTAGAAATGAAATTCAGTGCGGATTGGATGACAGGCACCCTATGGCACCCAGGATCGGCTTTAGTTTCACTGTGTATCTCTTAAGCCGGCAGAGAAAACCCACCTGATATGCGCTCCACACAATTGAATAGAGACGCCGTTGATTTTCTATGGGAATTGCAGAAATGACTTCTAAGCCTCAAAATAATGACTTTTTTTCCTAAGGTGGTAGGAATGAAACTCAGTGCGGGCTGGATGGGGTCCCCCCTGGGCACCGCAGACCTAAGCTTGTTTAACTCCTACCTCTTAAAGGGACCGAGAAAAAATGACCTTTTCTGCACTCCAATGTAAGTCAATTGGGCGATTTTTTGGCTATGTGCTTAGAAATGAAATTCAGTGCGGATTGGATGACAGGCACCCTAGGGCACCCAGGATCGGCTTTAGTTTCACGTGTATCTCTTAAGCCGGCAGAGAAAATCCCACCTGATATGCGCTCCACACAATTGAATAGAGACGCCGTTGATTTTCTATGGGAATTGCAGAAATGACTTCTAAGCCTCAAAATAATGACTTTTTTTCCTAAGGTGGAAGGAATGAAACTCAGTGCGGGCTGGATGGGGTCCCCCCTGGGCACCGCAGACCTAAGCTTGTTTAACTCCTACCTCTTAAAGGGACCGAGAAAAAATGACCTTTTCTGCACTCCAATGTAAGTCAATGGGGCGATTTTTTGGCTATGTGCTAGAAATGAAATTGCAGTGCGGATTGGATGACAGGCACCCTAGGCACCCAGGATCGGCTTTAGTTTCACGTGTATCTCTTAAGCCGGCAGAGAAAACCCACCTGATATGCGCTCCACACAATTGAATAGAGACGCCGTTGATTTTCTATGGAATTGCAGAAATGACTTCTAAGCCTCAAAATAATGACTTTTTTTTCCTAAGGTGGTAGGAATGAAACTCAGTGCGGGCTGGATGGGGTCCCCCCTGGGCACCGCAGACCTAAGCTTGTTTAACTCCTACCTCTTAAAGGGACCGAGAAAAAATGACCTTTTCTGCACTCCAATGTAAGTCAATGGGGCGATTTTTTGGCTATGTGCTAGAAATGAAATGCAGTGCGGATTGGATGACAGGCACCCTAGGCACCCAGGATCGGCTTTAGTTTCACGTGTATCTCTTAAGCCGGCAGAGAAAACCCACCTGATATGCGCTCCACACAATTGAATTAGAGACGCCGTTGATTTTCTAACAAATTTAAATTTTATTAAAGAAATTAAAAGTTAACAAAAAGCACCATAATAAAGCAATCTAGAAGCTACAATAACAACTTAATGGTGAATTAAGGGGAGGAATAGGTAAAGAGAAAAGGGGAAGGAAAAGGGGAAGGGAAAAAAAAAATGAAAAGGGGTCTGTGGTCATCAGGGAAAATCAAATAGATCTACCGCTAATTTTAAATGCAGAGTCACACTCAATAGGTAGTTTATATTACATGTCTGGGTGTGTTTCCAAAAGATACCATATAATCATGCTAGATCTCACCCCTTAAATGACCTTACATAGGATAAGGATAGGAACCATCCCATAATAGACAAAGATAGGGTGGTAAGTGGGAACTAGAATAAGAAATAGGAATGTGCATGAGTGCTGCGGTTGTGTACTAATAAGGCCCATGGCCCATCTTATTCATATCTTCTTTATAGATATCATCTCATGTCTAACAGTAGACACAACGTACCTTTATAACTGTCGTTGGCAACACAGAGACACCGATCAAATCAAGACTTCAAGAATCGGCTTCATCTATGGAGTATGGACTAAACGAACGTCAGTGTTCCTCCGTATCTTGTATGTAAACGATTACTACTTTATATTGTCACTCTGTGGATCCATCTATGTTGTGTGATTGGTGGGGTCTGAACCCAATAAAGATTTGTATTGAACTGACTCTTTAAAATTTACCCAGTTAATCCATTTAGTGTGGAATTTCTTCCCAATATCCAAATCATCTGACACTAATTCTTCTAATCGCTGGATCATATTTACTTCATCAACCCATTCAGAGATATGGGGTGCTGAAGTAGATCTCCACTTTCTCGCTATTATTGCTCTGGCTGCGGTCAGGAGAAAGCCCACCACAGAATTTTTCACGGTGTGTCTCTGTCCTGGGATCATTGATAATAAAACTTGTTTGGGCTGATTATCTACCTGTATATCTACAATGTTGTTTATGATATTAATCACATCTGACCAGAATCTTTTTACTAAGGAACAATCCCACCATATGTGTAACATAGTGCCTCTCCCCACACCACATCTCCAGCAGAGATCACTGCGATTCGGGTACATTGAAGCTAATTTAGCAGGAACAAGGTACCATCTAGCCAAAATTTTAAAGTTCCTTTCTTGTATTTTGCAAGAGATGGAAGTCTTGTGCGTTATATAAAAGGCCATAGAGACCTCCTCAGATGTGAAGGAGACCTCTAGTTCTCTTTCCCAACTTGTGAGGTAATCCGGGCGAAATCCCTCATCACTAGATACCAGTAATTTGTAGATCACTGACACTGCCTTAGACGTGGTGGATGGAGAGACACATAATTCTTCAAAGGGCAATAGATTCCTAACCAATCTGAGTGTATTTTTCTGTCTTTCAATAAACGAAACTAACTGTGCATATTGGAGTCGTACTGTTTCCACTGGAAGAGCTTCTCTTTCCTCCCTAAAAGGGAGGTCCTCAAGTTGTTTAACGCCGTTCTTGGAAATTAATGAGTGAAATGTGATGTTCCCTTCAGTAGGAATACCTAAGAAGGCGCTTTTGTGTAAGGCTGGAAGGAATCTCAAGTTTCTGCCTAAAGGTATAAGGGGGCCGTCCGGACTAAATTGTTCAGACACCATATGTTTGGGAGAATTTATTAAAGATGCAATGGAGGCGCTAATTGGAGATGAATATATAGATCTAATATCCCTCAGAATATCTTTAGGGGTCCACAAGATAGCTGCTGGTTCAAAATTTGTAATATGTGCTTCCAATTGTATCCACAATTTGTCATTTCTATGTTTGAAAGCATCCAGCACCCTATTCAGAATAGCCGCCTGGTAGTATGCTTTACAACTTGGTAATGTTAGACCTCCCTCTAATTTTGGTCTAACGAGTGTCTTGGAAGCTATGCGTGCAGGTTTTTGGGCCCAAACAAATTTAGTGAATGTCGAGTTCATCCTGGATAGATAGGGTTGCTTCAAGGTTGCCGGTACCGCTTGAAATAAATACAACAATCGTGGCAGTACATTCATTTTTAGAATATTAATCCTTCCTATCCAGGAGAACTCCTTCCTTTCCCACCCTCCCCATATCACTTTTTATTTTTTTCATTAAGGGGTCAAATTCTCTTTTATTATATTTTTGGGGAAGTCGCTATTTGTGTCCCTAAATAGCTAAGTGCATTTGTCCTCCAATTAAACGGGTAATTTTCCATTAGATTTTTCCTGATATCGTCTGATAAAGCGATGGTAAGCGCCTCACATTTGTTTACATTAAGTTTATAATTACTATGAAGAGCAAATTCCTCAATGGTGGCCAATAGGGAGGGCAAGGATGTATGTGGCTGAGTAATAAAAAGGAGGAGATCGTCTGCATAAGCTGAACAGACATGGTGTCTTTTCCCTAACCTAATACCTCTAATGTCCGAATTGTTTCTTATCGAGATCAACAAGTGTTCCATGCATAAAACATAGAGTATTGGTGAAAGCGGGCATCCCTGACGTGTTCCATTCCTAATATTTATTGTACGGGATAATGTGCCATTAATTTTTAATTTAGCGGTGGGGTTATTGTAAAGTGCCATTATTTTAGATGTCAAATTTGGGCCTAATCCAATTTGCTTTAGGGAGAGCTCCAGGAACCTCCAATCGATCCTATCAAACGCTTTCTCGGCATCGAGTGCAAGAAGCACTGTGCCGAGTTTTGCGTTGTGTGAGTAATTAGCAAGCGCAAACGCTCTAAGCGTATTGTCTCTTGCTTCTCTGTTTCGAATAAATCCCACTTGATCCGGATCAACTAAAGACCCCAAGAGCCCCGCCAGTCTATTTGCAATGATTTTTGAGTAAATTTTTGTGTCTACGTTCAGTAAGGAGATCGGCCTATAGTTGTTGCATGAGCTAGAATCCTTGCCTTCTTTCGGGATTACTGTAATGAATGCTTCTAAAGCAGATGGAGGAAATTTTTGCAATGTGGAGATGGAGTTAAATGCTTTTAGGAGGTATGGAGATATGACATCTGAGAATAATTTATAAAATTTAGCTGTGTAACCATCTGGGCCCGGTGATTTGCCATTTGAAAGATTTTTAATGACTTCTTTAATCTCAACCAGCGTAAAATCTTTATCTAGCTCGCTACTCTCATCAGGGGATATTTCAGGGAGTCCAGTTTTGTTGATATACTCTATCAGGGAATCAGGAGAGGACGCTATATCTGAAGATCTGTTGTTCTTGGGAAGCTGGTATAGTTTATCATAAAATTTTTTAAATGTATCTGAAATTTCTTCTGTATTATATGTGATCACCCCTTTTGTATTTCTGATAGAGGGTATGATATTAGCAGTTCTTTTATTTTTTAGGGCGTTTGCCAAAAATCTACTAGGCCTGTTACTCCAAATATAAAAACTCTTGCCACAAATTTGTACAGTCCTTTTATACTGCTCGTGGATTATATCCTTTATTTTACTTCTAATTTCATTCAGCTCTATTAAAGTCTCGGTCAGCAAGGACTTTTTATGTACAGCTTCTAAGTCGTTTAATTTGGATAGTAGGCCATTCAGCTTTTTTGTTTTGTCCCTTTTAAGTCTTGCCCCATGTGAAATCAAAATACCCCTTATAGAGGCCTTAAAGGCCTCCCACTTGAAGACATCCGCAGTAGAATCTCTTTTGTGTGCCTGTTCAAAAATATCAAATGTGTTTTTGAGGTCGGCAACACAAGCCGCATCATCTAACAGAGACTCATTCAGTCTCCATATTGCAGCCGGCTTCTTTTTAGGAAGAAGTGCCAAAGAGGTGTGAACTGGTGCATGATCAGACAGGACTATATTTCCTATTGTGGCGTCTTTAACCGAACTCAGAAGACAATGCGCTGTGAAAATATAATCCAGTCTAGAGTATGAGGCAGTTGGGGCGGAAAAAAAGGAATAATCTCTTCCGGTAGGATTCGAAAGTCTCCATGAATCATACAGTTTAAGCTCCCTCAAAGATTTTTGAATTTTTTTAATTTCTCTAAAGGCAATTTTTGTTTTACCTGAGGATGTATCTACTAGCGGGTTCATTGGAATATTAAAATCCCCACCTAGTAATATCTGCCCCTTTGCAAATATTTGTAACTCATTAAGTGTATCAGAGATGAATTTAGCCTGATTTTGGTTTGGAGCATATAGATTAGCTAAGGTTAACGTCTCTTCTGCTATTATGCAATTGATAAAAATATATCTGGCCTCCGGATCAATTTTTACGTCTACTAATTTGTAAGGGAGTGTTCTGTGTATGCCAATAGAAACCCCCTTTGTCTTTTTATCGGTAGAAGTTGCATGAAACCAATTTGTAAAATATCTATTTTTCCCTAAATCAGGGGTTTTGTCTGATTTAAAATGGGTTTCCTGTAGCATGACTATGTGTGACTTCTTTTTATGTAGTGAGTATAGTATGTTTGAGCGTTTTTCAGGTACATTAAACCCGTTGACGTTTAATGTTGTAATGGTGATGTCTGTCATCGTGCTTGTGTGAATCCGTAACTTACAATTAAACGGATGTCTATGTCTGACGTGTTGTCTAGTTCTTGTCGTTCAAAGATGTCCTCTGTGTTGCCAAGGACTGTTCGTGGACACAACCGCAGGAGGAAGTGGAGTGAAGGGAAGAACTAGACGGAACTAGGGAAAAAGAAAGAAAAGGAAAAGATTAAGCACTTCAAAAAAATACAATCAATCTAAACAGATAAATTCAAACACAAAAATACAAAAATAATAATAAAAAAAATAAACTAACAAAAAAAAAGAAGCGATATAAATCGCGGGGGTCTATTTGTGACAATTTGTCAATAAGTCTTGTTAAGCAAGACAAACTATTGGGTGGGTGGGTTGAAACGTCGATAGGCCTAAATATGATCAAAAGTGTCTTGGCCTATTCTGCATCATAATATCACTTTTAGAGGGAGTTGGGAGGCATTATAAAGAAGACATTTATTAGAAGGTCCTATATAAGTCTTTTCGAAGAATCATTTATCTAATTCTCCTATTATACATTGCTCATGTAGATAACAACTTCCGAGCCTCCAAGCAAATGAAAATTATATAAAATATGATAAATCAACAAGTAAAAGCTCCAAAATTGTTACCAATACCAGAGAGCAAGTCTGTTAAGATATAACTCTATCGCTATGGGTACTATCCTTGGTACTTGGTATTAAGTATCTAATTAAAACTAACTAACAATCAGCTGCTACTCAAGGGAAAGAGAAACATGCATAGCAACAGAAACATAATATGGACAACTTAATCAGTAGGCAGCTCCTCGGTAGCATCTTCAACGCGGTCCGGGTTGTTGGCTCCTCTGCGACTTCTTCTCCCTCTCTCTTTGTGGTAGTGGTGTCAGTCTCCTTCTCTCGACGTCATCTGTGTCTTCAGGTCTTGATCTCGAGATGTAGCTGGGTGGAGGTAATATCATGGTCTCGTGTAAATCACACCATTCATGTAGATACAGTTGTTGAAGATTTAACGCTTTCAGGAACTCCGGGAGGTCTTTAGGTTCTCTTAAAATAAGAGTCTTTCCCTCGTATCTTACAGACAAAGAGAACGGAAACCCCCACTTGTACTGGACGTTGAGCTCCTGCAATTTCTGCGTAAGCGGCCTGAGAGTAGCTCTTTGTCTCAGTGTTAGTAATGACAAATCAGTAAAAAGCTGGATCTTATCTCCATTGAAATCAATATTTTGGATTTCTCTCGCCCTCTTCATAATGTCTTCCTTTAGTGTGTAATAGTGCACTCTACATATAGTGTCTCTGGGTCTTCTTGGATCCTTTCCCTTTGGCTTTAATGCTCTGTGAACTCTATCAAGTTCTATATGAGTATCAAGAGGTCTTCCCAGTATCTTATTGAACAATGAGGATACCGCCCCATATAATTCTGCATTTTTAACCTCTTCCGGAAGCCCTCTGATCCTTATGTTGTTACGCCGGCTCCTATTCTCGACGTCGTCAAGCCTGAGGGTTATCATCTTCTGGGATATTTTCAGAGTTTCTGTGACATAGGTCAACTCCCTTATTTTGTCCTCATGCTTCATCTGGGATTTTTCCAGGCCCACTGTTTTGTTTTCCAGGGTTATAACTTTATCCTGTACCACTGTGAGATCTCTTTTCCATGCTGCCTTGAGTTCTTTCCCCAAGTTATTCAAATCCTGTTTAGTAGGAATTAGCGACAGTAACGCCTGTAACTCAGGATGACCCTGTAATGCCTTCATAGCATTTTCGGAAGCGGCCGTTTGCCTAGGCATATTTGTCATGGGATTATGAATCACTGAGTCAGCTGAGGAAGTCGAGGATTCGTCTGATGATGACAAATCATGAGCATAAAACGACTTATTCATTTCAAGCTTATTTGGCGTTTTCAATAGCTTTCTCTTAATTGGGGGGAGAATTTCCTCATCTGAATCATTTGGGGATGAATACTCCTCTGATACATCGGATGCTTGAGATCCTCTTTTAAATTGTGCAGGTTTATGCAAAAGAGCGAAGTTTTGCCCCGTGGTACTATTCTCGCATTGAGATTGGAATACTTCCGTGTCGCAAGCCTGATCTCTATGGAATACATCAGCTTTTGGAGTTGGGAGGGCAGGCACTTTAACAGTATGCTTATTAATGGAGTGTGGCATTTTCCTGTTCGCCTCCTCCAATATGGCCGCTTGTGGAGATGCTACTGTGGCAGACCTCCTTTGGACGTCGATGCTTTCAAGAGGGGTTGCGTACACATCTGCGGGCTGCCTCTGCATCTGAGGGTCCCACTGTACTTTAATGCAGTTCTTTTTAGGGACTGCGCCTAAATCCTCCTTAGCAATCTTTGGGACTTTCCCTTCTGCCCCAACCAAGATGGCCGCCGACCCATTACTCTGTATAGTCGCTGCCTGCATGCTTATATCCAATATGGCCAACTCATCTGCATTTAATAGGGCTAATTCCCTTTGCACATCCTGGGCTTCAGAAGGAAGATTCATGCATTTAGGGGGCTGATTGAGGATCTGGGGATCCCAATTAATCGTCAGATAACCTTTTTTGGGGATTACTCCTAATTCCCCTTTCACATTGTGTGCACTTTTTTCCCCTGCCCCATCCAAGATGGCCGCCGCCTCTGCATTTAAATCGGCCTTTACCGGCCGGTTATCAGGGCTGTCAGGGCTCTGCACTGCCGCCGCTAATGATTCTGGAGACTGTCGGGGCATCGGAGGCTCCTTACTCACTGTTTGAAGTGCTTTTATAGGAGCCGGATCCCCCGCGGCTCTCCGTCCAGTCTCCTCTCTCTGCCGCGGGTCATCCAAGATGGCCGCGGTATCTGCCGGGACGGAGCTGCGGCTGTTCTTCACTATCGGGTCTCTCTTCTGCCGCTCTGAAGCACTTGCGGCCAGATTCATCTGGGTCCCCGATCTCTCCTTAGCTTTAACCTGCTTTTCAGTCTTCTTGCTTTCCAGCATGCTTTCGCTGAATCCTCCCGTAGCCGAGGCCTTTGACGGAGCTCAAATCAGCCGCTGTGTCCCATCAGCGTGCCAAGCTCCCGCCCGCCATTGATTTTCTATGGGAATTGCAGAAATGACTTCTAAGCCTCAAAATAATGACTTTTTTTCCTAAGGTGGTAGGAATGAAACTCAGTGTGGGCTGGATGGGGTCCCCCCTGGGCACCGCAGACCTAAGCTTGTTTAACTCCTACCTCTTAAAGGGACCGAGAAAAAATGACCTTTTCTGCACTCCAATGTAAGTCAATGGGGCGATTTTTTGGCTATGTGCTAGAAATGAAATTCAGTGCGGATTGGATGACAGGCACCCTAGGCACCCAGGATCGGCTTTAGTTTCACGTGTATCTCTTAAGCCGGCAGAGAAAATCCACCTGATATGCGCTCCACACAATTGAATAGAGACGCCATTGATTTTCTATGGGAATTGCAGAAATGACTTCTAAGCCTCAAAATAATGACTTTTTTTCCTAAGGTGGTAGGAATGAAACTCAGTGCGGGCTGGATGGGGTCCCCCCTGGGCACCGCAGACCTAAGCTTGTTTAACTCCTACCTCTTAAAGGGACCGAGAAAAAATGACCTTTTCTGCACTCCAATGTAAGTCAATGGGGCGATTTTTTGGCTATGTGCTAGAAATGAAATTCAGTGCGGATTGGATGACAGGCACCCTAGGCACCCAGGATCGGCTTTAGTTTCACGTGTATCTCTTAAGCCGGCAGAGAAAACCCACCTGATATGCGCTCCACACAATTGAATTAGAGACGCCGTTGATTTTCTATGGGAATTGCAGAAATGACTTCTAAGCCTCAAAATAATGACTTTTTTTCCTAAGGTGGTAGGAATGAAACTCAGTGCGGGCTGGATGGGGTCCCCCCTGGGCACCGCAGACCTAAGCTTGTTTAACTCCTACCTCTTAAAGGGACCGAGAAAAAATGACCTTTTCTGCACTCCAATGTAAGTCAATGGGGCGATTTTTTGGCTATGTGCTAGAAATGAAATTCAGTGCGGATTGGATGACAGGCACCCTAGGCACCCAGGATCGGCTTTAGTTTCACGTGTATCTCTTAAGCCGGCAGAGAAAACCCACCTGATATGCGCTCCACACAATTGAATAGAGACGCCGTTGATTTTCTATGGGAATTGCAGAAATGACTTCTAAGCCTCAAAATAATGACTTTTTTTCCTAAGGTGGTAGGAATGAAACTCAGTGCGGGCTGGATGGGGTCCCCCCTGGGCACCGCAGACCTAAGCTTGTTTAACTCCTACCTCTTAAAGGGACCGAGAAAAAATGACCTTTTCTGCACTCCAATGTAAGTCAATGGGGCGATTTTTTGGCTATGTGCTAGAAATGAAATTCAGTGCGGATTGGATGACAGGCACCCTAGGCACCCAGGATCGGCTTTAGTTTCACGTGTATCTCTTAAGCCGGCAGAGAAAATCCACCTGATATGCGCTCCACACAATTGAATAGAGACGCCATTGATTTTCTATGGGAATTGCAGAAATGACTTCTAAGCCTCAAAATAATGACTTTTTTTCCTAAGGTGGTAGGAATGAAACTCAGTGTGGGCTGGATGGGGTCCCCCCTGGGCACCGCAGACCTAAGCTTGTTTAACTCCTACCTCTTAAAGGGACCGAGAAAAAATGACCTTTTCTGCACTCCAATGTAAGTCAATGGGGCGATTTTTTGGCTATGTGCTAGAAATGAAATTCAGTGCGGATTGGATGACAGGCACCCTAGGCACCCAGGATCGGCTTTAGTTTCACGTGTATCTCTTAAGCCGGCAGAGAAAACCCACCTGATATGCGCTCCACACAATTGAATTAGAGACGCCGTTGATTTTCTATGGGAATTGCAGAAATGACTTCTAAGCCTCAAAATAATGACTTTTTTTCCTAAGGTGGTAGGAATGAAACTCAGTGCGGGCTGGATGGGGTCCCCCCTGGGCACCGCAGACCTAAGCTTGTTTAACTCCTACCTCTTAAAGGGACCGAGAAAAAATGACCTTTTCTGCACTCCAATGTAAGTCAATGGGGCGATTTTTTGGCTATGTGCTAGAAATGAAATTCAGTGCGGATTGGATGACAGGCACCCTAGGCACCCAGGATCGGCTTTAGTTTCACGTGTATCTCTTAAGCCGGCAGAGAAAATCCACCTGATATGCGCTCCACACAATTGAATAGAGACGCCAGTTGATTTTCTATGGGAATTGCAGAAATGACTTCTAAGCCTCAAAATAATGACTTTTTTTCCTAAGGTGGTAGGAATGAAACTCAGTGCGGGCTGGATGGGGTCCCCCCTGGGCACCGCAGACCTAAGCTTGTTTAACTCCTACCTCTTAAAGGGACCGAGAAAAAATGACCTTTTCTGCACTCCAATGTAAGTCAATGGGGCGATTTTTTGGCTATGTGCTAGAAATGAAATTCAGTGCGGATTGGATGACAGGCACCCTAGGCACCCAGGATCGGCTTTAGTTTCACGTGTATCTCTTAAGCCGGCAGAGAAAACCCACCTGATATGCGCTCCACACAATTGAATTAGAGACGCCGTTGATTTTCTATGGGAATTGCAGAAATGACTTCTAAGCCTCAAAATAATGACTTTTTTTCCTAAGGTGGTAGGAATGAAACTCAGTGCGGGCTGGATGGGGTCCCCCCTGGGCACCGCAGACCTAAGCTTGTTTAACTCCTACCTCTTAAAGGGACCGAGAAAAAATGACCTTTTCTGCACTCCAATGTAAGTCAATGGGGCGATTTTTTGGCTATGTGCTAGAAATGAAATTCAGTGCGGATTGGATGACAGGCACCCTAGGCACCCAGGATCGGCTTTAGTTTCACGTGTATCTCTTAAGCCGGCAGAGAAAATCCACCTGATATGCGCTCCACACAATTGAATAGAGACGCCGTTGATTTTCTATGGGAATTGCAGAAATGACTTCTAAGCCTCAAAATAATGACTTTTTTTCCTAAGGTGGTAGGAATGAAACTCAGTGCGGGCTGGATGGGGTCCCCCCTGGGCACCGCAGACCTAAGCTTGTTTAACTCCTACCTCTTAAAGGGACCGAGAAAAAATGACCTTTTCTGCACTCCAATGTAAGTCAATGGGGCGATTTTTTGGCTATGTGCTAGAAATGAAATTCAGTGCGGATTGGATGACAGGCACCCTAGGCACCCAGGATCGGCTTTAGTTTCACGTGTATCTCTTAAGCCGGCAGAGAAAATCCACCTGATATGCGCTCCACACAATTGAATAGAGACGCCAGTTGATTTTCTATGGGAATTGCAGAAATGACTTCTAAGCCTCAAAATAATGACTTTTTTTCCTAAGGTGGTAGGAATGAAACTCAGTGTGGGCTGGATGGGGTCCCCCCTGGGCACCGCAGACCTAAGCTTGTTTAACTCCTACCTCTTAAAGGGACCGAGAAAAAATGACCTTTTCTGCACTCCAATGTAAGTCAATGGGGCGATTTTTTGGCTATGTGCTAGAAATGAAATTCAGTGCGGATTGGATGACAGGCACCCTAGGCACCCAGGATCGGCTTTAGTTTCACGTGTATCTCTTAAGCCGGCAGAGAAAACCCACCTGATATGCGCTCCACACAATTGAATTAGAGACGCCGTTGATTTTCTATGGGAATTGCAGAAATGACTTCTAAGCCTCAAAATAATGACTTTTTTTCCTAAGGTGGTAGGAATGAAACTCAGTGCGGGCTGGATGGGGTCCCCCCTGGGCACCGCAGACCTAAGCTTGTTTAACTCCTACCTCTTAAAGGGACCGAGAAAAAATGACCTTTTCTGCACTCCAATGTAAGTCAATGGGGCGATTTTTTGGCTATGTGCTAGAAATGAAATTCAGTGCGGATTGGATGACAGGCACCCTAGGCACCCAGGATCGGCTTTAGTTTCACGTGTATCTCTTAAGCCGGCAGAGAAAATCCACCTGATATGCGCTCCACACAATTGAATAGAGACGCCATTGATTTTCTATGGGAATTGCAGAAATGACTTCTAAGCCTCAAAATAATGACTTTTTTTCCTAAGGTGGTAGGAATGAAACTCAGTGCGGGCTGGATGGGGTCCCCCCTGGGCACCGCAGACCTAAGCTTGTTTAACTCCTACCTCTTAAAGGGACCGAGAAAAAATGACCTTTTCTGCACTCCAATGTAAGTCAATGGGGCGATTTTTTGGCTATGTGCTAGAAATGAAATTCAGTGCGGATTGGATGACAGGCACCCTAGGCACCCAGGATCGGCTTTAGTTTCACGTGTATCTCTTAAGCCGGCAGAGAAAATCCACCTGATATGCGCTCCACACAATTGAATAGAGACGCCAGTTGATTTTCTATGGGAATTGCAGAAATGACTTCTAAGCCTCAAAATAATGACTTTTTTTCCTAAGGTGGTAGGAATGAAACTCAGTGCGGGCTGGATGGGGTCCCCCCTGGGCACCGCAGACCTAAGCTTGTTTAACTCCTACCTCTTAAAGGGACCGAGAAAAAATGACCTTTTCTGCACTCCAATGTAAGTCAATGGGGCGATTTTTTGGCTATGTGCTAGAAATGAAATTCAGTGCGGATTGGATGACAGGCACCCTAGGCACCCAGGATCGGCTTTAGTTTCACGTGTATCTCTTAAGCCGGCAGAGAAAACCCACCTGATATGCGCTCCACACAATTGAATAGAGACGCCAGTTGATTTTCTATGGGAATTGCAGAAATGACTTCTAAGCCTCAAAATAATGACTTTTTTTCCTAAGGTGGTAGGAATGAAACTCAGTGCGGGCTGGATGGGGTCCCCCCTGGGCACCGCAGACCTAAGCTTGTTTAACTCCTACCTCTTAAAGGGACCGAGAAAAAATGACCTTTTCTGCACTCCAATGTAAGTCAATGGGGCGATTTTTTGGCTATGTGCTAGAAATGAAATTCAGTGCGGATTGGATGACAGGCACCCTAGGCACCCAGGATCGGCTTTAGTTTCACGTGTATCTCTTAAGCCGGCAGAGAAAATCCACCTGATATGCGCTCCACACAATTGAATAGAGACGCCATTGATTTTCTATGGGAATTGCAGAAATGACTTCTAAGCCTCAAAATAATGACTTTTTTTCCTAAGGTGGTAGGAATGAAACTCAGTGTGGGCTGGATGGGGTCCCCCCTGGGCACCGCAGACCTAAGCTTGTTTAACTCCTACCTCTTAAAGGGACCGAGAAAAAATGACCTTTTCTGCACTCCAATGTAAGTCAATGGGGCGATTTTTTGGCTATGTGCTAGAAATGAAATTCAGTGCGGATTGGATGACAGGCACCCTAGGCACCCAGGATCGGCTTTAGTTTCACGTGTATCTCTTAAGCCGGCAGAGAAAATCCACCTGATATGCGCTCCACACAATTGAATAGAGACGCCAGTTGATTTTCTATGGGAATTGCAGAAATGACTTCTAAGCCTCAAAATAATGACTTTTTTTCCTAAGGTGGTAGGAATGAAACTCAGTGCGGGCTGGATGGGGTCCCCCCTGGGCACCGCAGACCTAAGCTTGTTTAACTCCTACCTCTTAAAGGGACCGAGAAAAAATGACCTTTTCTGCACTCCAATGTAAGTCAATGGGGCGATTTTTTGGCTATGTGCTAGAAATGAAATTCAGTGCGGATTGGATGACAGGCACCCTAGGCACCCAGGATCGGCTTTAGTTTCACGTGTATCTCTTAAGCCGGCAGAGAAAATCCACCTGATATGCGCTCCACACAATTGAATAGAGACGCCATTGATTTTCTATGGGAATTGCAGAAATGACTTCTAAGCCTCAAAATAATGACTTTTTTTCCTAAGGTGGTAGGAATGAAACTCAGTGCGGGCTGGATGGGGTCCCCCCTGGGCACCGCAGACCTAAGCTTGTTTAACTCCTACCTCTTAAAGGGACCGAGAAAAAATGACCTTTTCTGCACTCCAATGTAAGTCAATGGGGCGATTTTTTGGCTATGTGCTAGAAATGAAATTCAGTGCGGATTGGATGACAGGCACCCTAGGCACCCAGGATCGGCTTTAGTTTCACGTGTATCTCTTAAGCCGGCAGAGAAAATCCACCTGATATGCGCTCCACACAATTGAATAGAGACGCCAGTTGATTTTCTATGGGAATTGCAGAAATGACTTCTAAGCCTCAAAATAATGACTTTTTTTCCTAAGGTGGTAGGAATGAAACTCAGTGCGGGCTGGATGGGGTCCCCCCTGGGCACCGCAGACCTAAGCTTGTTTAACTCCTACCTCTTAAAGGGACCGAGAAAAAATGACCTTTTCTGCACTCCAATGTAAGTCAATGGGGCGATTTTTTGGCTATGTGCTAGAAATGAAATTCAGTGCGGATTGGATGACAGGCACCCTAGGCACCCAGGATCGGCTTTAGTTTCACGTGTATCTCTTAAGCCGGCAGAGAAAACCCACCTGATATGCGCTCCACACAATTGAATTAGAGACGCCGTTGATTTTCTATGGGAATTGCAGAAATGACTTCTAAGCCTCAAAATAATGACTTTTTTTCCTAAGGTGGTAGGAATGAAACTCAGTGCGGGCTGGATGGGGTCCCCCCTGGGCACCGCAGACCTAAGCTTGTTTAACTCCTACCTCTTAAAGGGACCGAGAAAAAATGACCTTTTCTGCACTCCAATGTAAGTCAATGGGGCGATTTTTTGGCTATGTGCTAGAAATGAAATTCAGTGCGGATTGGATGACAGGCACCCTAGGCACCCAGGATCGGCTTTAGTTTCACGTGTATCTCTTAAGCCGGCAGAGAAAATCCCACCTGATATGCGCTCCACACAATTGAATAGAGACGCCAGTTGATTTTCTATGGGAATTGCAGAAATGACTTCTAAGCCTCAAAATAATGACTTTTTTTCCTAAGGTGGTAGGAATGAAACTCAGTGCGGGCTGGATGGGGTCCCCCCTGGGCACCGCAGACCTAAGCTTGTTTAACTCCTACCTCTTAAAGGGACCGAGAAAAAATGACCTTTTCTGCACTCCAATGTAAGTCAATGGGGCGATTTTTTGGCTATGTGCTAGAAATGAAATTCAGTGCGGATTGGATGACAGGCACCCTAGGCACCCAGGATCGGCTTTAGTTTCACGTGTATCTCTTAAGCCGGCAGAGAAAACCCACCTGATATGCGCTCCACACAATTGAATAGAGACGCCAGTTGATTTTCTATGGGAATTGCAGAAATGACTTCTAAGCCTCAAAATAATGACTTTTTTTCCTAAGGTGGTAGGAATGAAACTCAGTGCGGGCTGGATGGGGTCCCCCCTGGGCACCGCAGACCTAAGCTTGTTTAACTCCTACCTCTTAAAGGGACCGAGAAAAAATGACCTTTTCTGCACTCCAATGTAAGTCAATGGGGCGATTTTTTGGCTATGTGCTAGAAATGAAATTCAGTGCGGATTGGATGACAGGCACCCTAGGCACCCAGGATCGGCTTTAGTTTCACGTGTATCTCTTAAGCCGGCAGAGAAAATCCACCTGATATGCGCTCCACACAATTGAATAGAGACGCCAGTTGATTTTCTATGGGAATTGCAGAAATGACTTCTAAGCCTCAAAATAATGACTTTTTTTCCTAAGGTGGTAGGAATGAAACTCAGTGCGGGCTGGATGGGGTCCCCCCTGGGCACCGCAGACCTAAGCTTGTTTAACTCCTACCTCTTAAAGGGACCGAGAAAAAATGACCTTTTCTGCACTCCAATGTAAGTCAATGGGGCGATTTTTTGGCTATGTGCTAGAAATGAAATTCAGTGCGGATTGGATGACAGGCACCCTAGGCACCCAGGATCGGCTTTAGTTTCACGTGTATCTCTTAAGCCGGCAGAGAAAACCCACCTGATATGCGCTCCACACAATTGAATAGAGACGCCGTTGATTTTCTATGGGAATTGCAGAAATGACTTCTAAGCCTCAAAATAATGACTTTTTTTCCTAAGGTGGTAGGAATGAAACTCAGTGCGGGCTGGATGGGGTCCCCCCTGGGCACCGCAGACCTAAGCTTGTTTAACTCCTACCTCTTAAAGGGACCGAGAAAAAATGACCTTTTCTGCACTCCAATGTAAGTCAATGGGGCGATTTTTTGGCTATGTGCTAGAAATGAAATTCAGTGCGGATTGGATGACAGGCACCCTAGGCACCCAGGATCGGCTTTAGTTTCACGTGTATCTCTTAAGCCGGCAGAGAAAATCCACCTGATATGCGCTCCACACAATTGAATAGAGACGCCAGTTGATTTTCTATGGGAATTGCAGAAATGACTTCTAAGCCTCAAAATAATGACTTTTTTTCCTAAGGTGGTAGGAATGAAACTCAGTGTGGGCTGGATGGGGTCCCCCCTGGGCACCGCAGACCTAAGCTTGTTTAACTCCTACCTCTTAAAGGGACCGAGAAAAAATGACCTTTTCTGCACTCCAATGTAAGTCAATGGGGCGATTTTTTGGCTATGTGCTAGAAATGAAATTCAGTGCGGATTGGATGACAGGCACCCTAGGCACCCAGGATCGGCTTTAGTTTCACGTGTATCTCTTAAGCCGGCAGAGAAAACCCACCTGATATGCGCTCCACACAATTGAATTAGAGACGCCGTAGGAATTTTGATACTTACCTAGCGGGAAATTCCTGTTCTTGAAGTCCGTAGGCGGCACACCATGGGTTAAGTCTAGGATCCCGAGTGCAAGGCAGAAGAGACATGCTCAGCAGTATCCAATCAAAAAAGGACACATGGTATAAGAGGCCGGATCAACCACACCAACACAGAGTTCGTATGCAGCAGTATATTTAATAAGGGAGGGTGTGTTGTGCCGCCTACGGACTTCAAGAACAGGAATTTCCCGTTAGGTAAGTATCAAAATTCCTACGTTCTTGCAGTCCTAAGGCGGCACACCATGGGACCTACACAGCAGTGTAAAGCACACACGGGTGGGAATTAATCCAATACTTAGACACTTAGTACTTTCTGCTTAAGGCTGCTTTTTTAGGGATAAAAATCCCGTAGAAGGAGGTAAAAAAGGTCAAGCTTTTCTTAAACATGAAGCAGCTCTCAGCCCTCTTGAAGAACGATCTTGAAATCCAGGCCAGTCAACTGACATGGCCCTGCTGAATAAGCTGTAGTCCCATCTAGAGCTTGAGGAATAAGAAGTGAACAAGCCATAAGCACTATTTTTATATTTCTTGAGGCTGTGAAGTTCTCCTTTTCCTCGCAGAAACAAATAACCAGGTTTCCCAGAAGTAGCACTTCTATCATCCAGGGGATTGATTGAAGCATCTGAAGAAGCGTCTGAAGGAGGAAAGATAATCCTTGAACCATGGCTAATTGTTAATTTAAGCCAACTTGGAGGAGAAAGATTGGAAGCCAACCAATCCTCTGAAACAGAACGGGCTAAAGACACACAGAGACCTTTTGGAGATTTTCCAATTATCTGCTGTAGTCCAAAGCAATCTATCGTGTTAAGCTAAAAAGCTCCAAAAGCCTCCCCATATTCTCAGCCGGAAAGATCCCGGCGAGATAGGGGGCTGAACCAAAACCATCCTAGGAGGGGCGTTCCAGGCTGAGGCGAGTGCTTCGTCCAAACTAAAGATATTTTGGACTTGAAAACCAGATGTCTGGTATGTTACTTCCCTTCTTCGTACAAATAAACAGCAGAGTTATAAGCTGGAACTGAAACCATATATCCCTGGTAAAATGATTTAACAAAATAGTCAGGTATCAAGGGTCCCCTTGACCGCCTGTACGGGTCCGGAGAACACGCCCTGTGAATATAGATAGCTTAAAAAAAATGGAAAGGAGTGTATGAATAACACACATGAGCATACTGTACAACAGACGGCATACTATAAGGTTAGAACGAACCTCCGAGCCGGTTTGTCAGGAATGACAAGTTTCTGCTATAGCTAAGAGTTGTTCCTTGGATACTGAATCTATTGGAGAGGCTGTACACAAGGTAGGCAAAAAAAGAGAAACCAGATAGTTACTCACTTATTAGGAGGACGCTGTCCAACATCAGGGATTATGTCATTCTATGGCAGCCGGACCACACCAAAGGGAAGGGAAAGAGCTGCACTCTCGGTTCCCGGATTCTCTCCTCTTCCTCAGCGGTAGTCGGATTCAGAGAGGAGAACTTCAAAAGCCAGGGAACCCCCGGCTGAATACATACCAAAGTATCAGGACACACTGTTCCCGCAATATCCATAGAATGGTGCTCTTGGAAAAAGAGCCATTGATAGGGCTGGTGTAATCTGTGATTCCTCCTGCTACGTTCTGGCAGGAGAATAAATCTGAAAACAACAACTCCTAGAAAAACAGCCAGCATCAAAAAAACAATATACATAGTCTCCTTAGAATGTCGGTATTAACAATACTAGGAGGCTTCCCTGTAAAGCCGTGGAGAAGGAGAATCGCCTAAAAAAAGGTTCTCCCCGCTAGCTAGGAGTAGACTGCCGCAGGGAAAGACATTGAGACAATTCTTCCTAGCCGCATAAAGAAAAACACACCGAACAGGTTAGATGACAAAAAGTAATACATCCCAGATCCCATAAACGGGGATAATGTGGAAAACACATACAGTAAACATTTATCATGACTAATGGTCAATGATATGAGTTAGGCTTGCATCGCAAGGTATCCCATCGAGGCTGTGATGATCCTAAACAGGGTAGACAGTCATTTATGTGTGTAATGCAACCCAAGTCTTGAATTGTGGGGCTACCATCACAGACAGGGATTAGTATCCTACTTACGAGAGTCCTAGAGTGTAGCTCACTAAGCTCAGGTAACAAAAATTTTTTTTTTTTTTTTTTTTCAGCAGGCAAGCAGATAATTTAAAGTCTCATAACAAGAGACTAATGTGCCGGAAATATTACTTACATTATTGAGAGAGTGGCGATGTAGCGACCAGCAGGATAACGAGCAGCCGCCTTCTGGATATACTGTTTCCGGATCAGCCATATCCACTATAGGGCAGAGTATGCTAAGCAAAAACTGGACGTGAGGTGGCGGCGGTAACAGAGGAGAACTGGTACTGATAATTCCAGTAGCAGGATGTCAGTAAGTCGTGCGGTTTCACAGTTCAGTCCGGGGTCCACCGTTTAGTCGGACTAGCGATACACAGCCCCAACATCCCCTAGGGTCCCTCTTCCAAAGTCTCAGCTGTAGTAGTGACACACAGCCAAATCCTTTATCGGATTTCCTCTCAGTCCTAATAAAGAAACATCCTGCAAAAAAGGATGAAAGACAGAGGGGATAATGAGGTACTTACCATAGAGCTAAGTATATAGATCATCACTGATAGCTTGAAGCCATTATAGGGCGAGCAAGGCCCACTGTTCACTTTGTACGCACAGCAAAGTTGTGCTTCTGGAAGCCAGTTCCTCGTGCTTTTCAAATGGCGGGAACTCTCCCGTGGAACAGGTATTGACTTCCTGGCGCACTCCCCCCTAAAAAAGAGCTTTTTTACCCTTCTCCCTGAAAAAACGGGGTGCAGGTAACGAGAAAGTACACACAGAAAACACATTTTCCAGTACTTAGCTTTAGAGGCATAATGGCCGCCGCTCCCGACTTCCGAGACTCCGGCTCCTCGTGTCTCCGTCAGCGGGGAAAATTTCAGCATGGCAGAGAACACCTCCTTGTGCGTTAATCTGCAGGTGGACTGTGATGGTGCTCAGACACCAGCTGCACGTGCATTTAGTCGTCCGCTGAAAAGTCAGAGTGGCTAATTTTTGCGCCAGAAGTTTAAACTCTGCATCCAATAAAGAGGATTGTAGCATGGAAGTATCAGACCTGCCCCCAGTAGACATAGTTGCATACACAAGTAATGTGTGATAGTGACGGGAATAAAAACACCGTCATCCAAGAGCATGATAGGTAAACAATAACATGTACCCTGTGTGATCTGGATGCATGCAGGTCTGAATCCGTTCATCGAGTAGGGGACGGCAAAGACAGGGAAACAAATCCTGCGTCATCCGAATGCATGATGGGAGTGAGAGTAGTAAAACAAGCTCATCATCAAACACAGTTACAGAATGATATATATACCGCTGTAACCCTTGCTAACTCTGATCAACTGATAAGGAGGGGAAAACAGAGATAATAAATAAAAAACCCTCAGGTAATTTCCCCATAAGCTACGCAGCAAAAAGGGCGCGCACATAACGCCCTGCTGTCAGCACCTACTCTAGCAAACTGGACATTAGGAATGGAACCAGACAGGGATGTCCACTATCCCCGCTGATATATGTTCTTTGTATGGAGCACCTTCTGACAGACATCAGAAATAACCCCGACATAACCGGTGTTACAATAGGGACCAAAGAGCACTTATGTTCTGCATATGCAGACGACCTCCTGCTCTTCTTAACAAAGCCACATATATCACTTCCATCACTAATGGCCACAATAAAAGAATTTGCTCACTTCAGTAATTATAAACTAAATATAACAAAATGTGAGGCCTGGGGACTCAATTTCTCTGAGAAAGAATTGACAGACCTTAAAAATAACTTCCAGTTCAATTGGAACAATAATGCCCTAAATTATCTAGGCACACACATAACTATCTCAAATAAAGATATCATAGAAGAAAATTTCAGCCCCCTTTTAAAATCAATTAAAGAAGACCTACATAAGTGGGATCAGAGGAGTTTCTCATGGTCAGGCAGAATTAATATAATAAAAATGAATATCCTACCGAGGATTTTATATCTCTTCCAAACTGTCCCGGCAGTATTACAACAAAATTACCTGATCAGGATAAACTCTCTTATCGGCAAATTCATCTGGTCCAATAAACCGGCCCGTCTAAAACATAACATACTCACTAAACCTAAAAAAGAAGGTGGACTAGCACTACCAAACATAATACACTACTACCACGCCTCCATCTTAGGGAGAGTAGTAGAAGCCTTCCATCTGAGACACAAGAAAGTGTGGATTAACCTGGAAGCAGCAGCCACAAACTTTGACCCATCAGCCATTCTGTGGACCCCAAAGGAAATCCTAAAAGACATTACTTCACTCACACATTCCCCAGTTAGCTCTTCTATCTTATTACTCGCCAAATCTCGCTCCCAGGACCTTGCAGGCCTTTTTAAATCAGATGGTCCTTTAACACCTCTAGGGAAAAATCGTAGATTCACCCCAGCCCTTCACTCTGACTCTTTCATGGGCATACCCACAGACAAAGGCGTCACTTTTTGTAATATCATGAAAGATGGAGACATCCTACCATTTGACAAAATGCCATATGATTCCAATAGAGATATTGTTTCATACATAAACGACAACAAACAATACCATCAGCTGTCTGACTTCATACACAGACAAAACTCCAATCTACAACTGTCCAGAAAACTCTTACCATTCGAGCAGCTCTGTTCCTCATCAAACCACACCCACAAAATTATATAAAAAATCTATACGATCTCTCTAGCCAACCTAGATGACGCTCGTCCTGAGTACTTCCTGAAGTGGGAAAAGGACTTAAACGTCAAGTTCTCAGAAGATGAGGTTAATAAAGCGCTCTATATGGCACACAAAACCTCCTTATCTTGTAGTCTTCAGGAGAGGAATTATAAAGTCCTAACAAGATGGTACTTAGTTCCAACTAAGCTAAAAACTTTCTATCCTGATTACAAAGATAATTGTTGGAGATGTGGTGCGGAAAAGGGGAACATGCTGCACATTTGGTGGAGTTGCCCCAAAATAAGGCCTTTTTGGGACAAAGTTTTGGACACCATCAACAAAATAACTGACACCCCAATCAAAAACTCACCAGAACAGGCATTGCTGTTAATGATACCCGTTCCCCTATATCAATGCAAACACTCTCTGACGGGTTTTATGTTAGTAGCTGCAAAAGCTATTATAGCGAGACTTTGGAAAACCCCCACTGCACCTTCAATTTTGAAGTGGGTAGAGGAGATAGACAGCTATCACAGACTGGAGGAAACTGGTATCAGATGATAGGAATGCAGGTAACAAATCATTCTACACAAAATGGCTACCATGGACTTCATACCGAGAAAACCCCCCACCTTTAGACACACCCTCCATATCACGTGACTCTGACGATTTAGCAATTTCAAGTACAATAGACCAAAGGATTGCGCAGTGACTCTGTGATGCCAACGAATATAAGTATCAGGTGAGAACATACCTTTATAGACTCAGTTCACAATTGTTTCTATGTCCAAGGTGACTTCAGTATCTTCATTATGCTATAATAAAGTATCCATTACCCTTCCCCACACACCCTTCCCTCCCTTACCTTCCCTGTCATTCTCCCCTCCGCCCCCCCCCTCCCCCCTTTTTCGTTTTCATTTCTTTCTTACATTGATATAATTATTCGTGAATTGACTAGCTTATATTTGGACCTCTTAAATTTGAGCTTTTCCTAAAGTGTTAAAACTTTCTTCTTTAATAAATACTAAATTTGTTAGAAAATCAACGGCGTCTCTATTCAATTGTGTGGAGCGCAAATCAGGTGGGTTTTCTCTGCCGGCTTAAGAGATACACATGAAACTAAAGCCGATCCTGGGTCCCCAGGGTGCCTGTCATCCAATCCGCACTGAATTTCATTTCTAGCACATAGCCAAAAAATCGCCCCATTGACTTACATTGGAGTGCAGAAAAGGTCATTTTTTCTCGGTCCCTTTAAGAGGTAGGAGTTAAACAAGCTTAGGTCTGCGGTGCCCAGGGGAGACCCCTTCCAGCCCGCACTGAGTTTCATTCCTACCACCTTAGGAAAAAAAGTCATTATTTTGAGGCTTAGAAGTCATTTCTGCAATTCCCATAGAAAATCAATGGCGTCTCTATTCAATTGTGTGGAGCGCATATCAGGTGGGTTTTCTCTGCCGGCTTAAGAGATACACGTGAAACTAAAGCCGATCCTGGGTGCCTAGGGTGCCTGTCATCCAATCCGCACTGAATTTCATTTCTAGCACATAGCCAAAAAATCGCCCCATTGACTTACATTGGAGTGCAGAAAAGGTCATTTTTTCTCGGTCCCTTTAAGAGGTAGGAGTTAAACAAGCTTAGGTCTGCGGTGCCCAGGGGGGACCCCATCCAGCCCGCACTGAGTTTCATTCCTACCACCTTAGGAAAAAAAGTCATTATTTTGAGGCTTAGAAGTCATTTCTGCAATTCCCATAGAAAATCAACGGCGTCTCTATTCAATTGTGTGGAGCGCATATCAGGTGGGTTTTCTCTGCCGGCTTAAGAGATACACGTGAAACTAAAGCCGATCCTGGGTGCCTAGGGTGCCTGTCATCCAATCCGCACTGAATTTCATTTCTAGCACATAGCCAAAAAATCGCCCCATTGACTTACATTGGAGTGCAGAAAAGGTCATTTTTTCTCGGTCCCTTTAAGAGGTAGGAGTTAAACAAGCTTAGGTCTGCGGTGCCCAGGGGGGACCCCATCCAGCCCGCACTGAGTTTCATTCCTACCACCTTAGGAAAAAAAGTCATTATTTTGAGGCTTAGAAGTCATTTCTGCAATTCCCATAGAAAATCAACGGCGTCTCTATTCAATTGTGTGGAGCGCATATCAGGTGGGTTTTCTCTGCCGGCTTAAGAGATACACGTGAAACTAAAGCCGATCCTGGGTGCCTAGGGTGCCTGTCATCCAATCCGCACTGAATTTCATTTCTAGCACATAGCCAAAAAATCGCCCCATTGACTTACATTGGAGTGCAGAAAAGGTCATTTTTTCTCGGTCCCTTTAAGAGGTAGGAGTTAAACAAGCTTAGGTCTGCGGTGCCCAGGGGGGACCCCATCCAGCCCAGCACTGAGTTTCATTCCTACCACCTTAGGAAAAAAAGTCATTATTTTGAGGCTTAGAAGTCATTTCTGCAATTCCCATAGAAAATCAACTGGCGTCTCTATTCAATTGTGTGGAGCGCATATCAGGTGGGTTTTCTCTGCCGGCTTAAGAGATACACGTGAAACTAAAGCCGATCCTGGGTGCCTAGGGTGCCTGTCATCCAATCCGCACTGAATTTCATTTCTAGCACATAGCCAAAAAATCGCCCCATTGACTTACATTGGAGTGCAGAAAAGGTCATTTTTTCTCGGTCCCTTTAAGAGGTAGGAGTTAAACAAGCTTAGGTCTGCGGTGCCCAGGGGGGACCCCATCCAGCCCGCACTGAGTTTCATTCCTACCACCTTAGGAAAAAAAGTCATTATTTTGAGGCTTAGAAGTCATTTCTGCAATTCCCATAGAAAATCAACGGCGTCTCTATTCAATTGTGTGGAGCGCATATCAGGTGGGTTTTCTCTGCCGGCTTAAGAGATACACGTGAAACTAAAGCCGATCCTGGGTGCCTAGGGTGCCTGTCATCCAATCCGCACTGAATTTCATTTCTAGCACATAGCCAAAAAATCGCCCCATTGACTTACATTGGAGTGCAGAAAAGGTCATTTTTTCTCGGTCCCTTTAAGAGGTAGGAGTTAAACAAGCTTAGGTCTGCGGTGCCCAGGGGGGACCCCATCCAGCCCGCACTGAGTTTCATTCCTACCACCTTAGGAAAAAAAGTCATTATTTTGAGGCTTAGAAGTCATTTCTGCAATTCCCATAGAAAATCAACGGCGTCTCTATTCAATTGTGTGGAGCGCATATCAGGTGGGTTTTCTCTGCCGGCTTAAGAGATACACGTGAAACTAAAGCCGATCCTGGGTGCCTAGGGTGCCTGTCATCCAATCCGCACTGAATTTCATTTCTAGCACATAGCCAAAAAATCGCCCCATTGACTTACATTGGAGTGCAGAAAAGGTCATTTTTTCTCGGTCCCTTTAAGAGGTAGGAGTTAAACAAGCTTAGGTCTGCGGTGCCCAGGGGGGACCCCATCCAGCCCGCACTGAGTTTCATTCCTACCACCTTAGGAAAAAAAGTCATTATTTTGAGGCTTAGAAGTCATTTCTGCAATTCCCATAGAAAATCAACGGCGTCTCTAATTCAATTGTGTGGAGCGCATATCAGGTGGGTTTTCTCTGCCGGCTTAAGAGATACACGTGAAACTAAAGCCGATCCTGGGTGCCTAGGGTGCCTGTCATCCAATCCGCACTGAATTTCATTTCTAGCACATAGCCAAAAAATCGCCCCATTGACTTACATTGGAGTGCAGAAAAGGTCATTTTTTCTCGGTCCCTTTAAGAGGTAGGAGTTAAACAAGCTTAGGTCTGCGGTGCCCAGGGGGGACCCCATCCAGCCCGCACTGAGTTTCATTCCTACCACCTTAGGAAAAAAAGTCATTATTTTGAGGCTTAGAAGTCATTTCTGCAATTCCCATAGAAAATCAATGGCGTCTCTATTCAATTGTGTGGAGCGCATATCAGGTGGGATTTTCTCTGCCGGCTTAAGAGATACACGTGAAACTAAAGCCGATCCTGGGTGCCTAGGGTGCCTGTCATCCAATCCGCACTGAATTTCATTTCTAGCACATAGCCAAAAAATCGCCCCATTGACTTACATTGGAGTGCAGAAAAGGTCATTTTTTCTCGGTCCCTTTAAGAGGTAGGAGTTAAACAAGCTTAGGTCTGCGGTGCCCAGGGGGGACCCCATCCAGCCCGCACTGAGTTTCATTCCTACCACCTTAGGAAAAAAAGTCATTATTTGAGGCTTAGAAGTCATTTCTGCAATTCCCATAGAAAATCAACGGCGTCTCTATTCAATTGTGTGGAGCGCATATCAGGTGGGTTTTCTCTGCCGGCTTAAGAGATACACGTGAAACTAAAGCCGATCCTGGGTGCCTAGGGTGCCTGTCATCCAATCCGCACTGAATTTCATTTCTAGCACATAGCCAAAAAATCGCCCCATTGACTTACATTGGAGTGCAGAAAAGGTCATTTTTTCTCGGTCCCTTTAAGAGGTAGGAGTTAAACAAGCTTAGGTCTGCGGTGCCCAGGGGGGACCCCATCCAGCCCGCACTGAGTTTCATTCCTACCACCTTAGGAAAAAAAGTCATTATTTTGAGGCTTAGAAGTCATTTCTGCAATTCCCATAGAAAATCAACGGCGTCTCTATTCAATTGTGTGGAGCGCATATCAGGTGGGTTTTCTCTGCCGGCTTAAGAGATACACGTGAAACTAAAGCCGATCCTGGGTGCCTAGGGTGCCTGTCATCCAATCCGCACTGAATTTCATTTCTAGCACATAGCCAAAAAATCGCCCCATTGACTTACATTGGAGTGCAGAAAAGGTCATTTTTTCTCGGTCCCTTTAAGAGGTAGGAGTTAAACAAGCTTAGGTCTGCGGTGCCCAGGGGGGACCCCATCCAGCCCGCACTGAGTTTCATTCCTACCACCTTAGGAAAAAAAAGTCATTATTTTGAGGCTTAGAAGTCATTTCTGCAATTCCCATAGAAAATCAACTGGCGTCTCTATTCAATTGTGTGGAGCGCATATCAGGTGGGTTTTCTCTGCCGGCTTAAGAGATACACGTGAAACTAAAGCCGATCCTGGGTGCCTAGGGTGCCTGTCATCCAATCCGCACTGAATTTCATTTCTAGCACATAGCCAAAAAATCGCCCCATTGACTTACATTGGAGTGCAGAAAAGGTCATTTTTTCTCGGTCCCTTTAAGAGGTAGGAGTTAAACAAGCTTAGGTCTGCGGTGCCCAGGGGGGACCCCATCCAGCCCGCACTGAGTTTCATTCCTACCACCTTAGGAAAAAAAGTCATTATTTTGAGGCTTAGAAGTCATTTCTGCAATTCCCATAGAAAATCAACGGCGTCTCTATTCAATTGTGTGGAGCGCATATCAGGTGGGTTTTCTCTGCCGGCTTAAGAGATACACGTGAAACTAAAGCCGATCCTGGGTGCCTAGGGTGCCTGTCATCCAATCCGCACTGAATTTCATTTCTAGCACATAGCCAAAAAATCGCCCCATTGACTTACATTGGAGTGCAGAAAAGGTCATTTTTTCTCGGTCCCTTTAAGAGGTAGGAGTTAAACAAGCTTAGGTCTGCGGTGCCCAGGGGGGACCCCATCCAGCCCGCACTGAGTTTCATTCCTACCACCTTAGGAAAAAAAGTCATTATTTTGAGGCTTAGAAGTCATTTCTGCAATTCCCATAGAAAATCAACGGCGTCTCTATTCAATTGTGTGGAGCGCATATCAGGTGGGTTTTCTCTGCCGGCTTAAGAGATACACGTGAAACTAAAGCCGATCCTGGGTGCCTAGGGTGCCTGTCATCCAATCCGCACTGAATTTCATTTCTAGCACATAGCCAAAAAATCGCCCCATTGACTTACATTGGAGTGCAGAAAAGGTCATTTTTTCTCGGTCCCTTTAAGAGGTAGGAGTTAAACAAGCTTAGGTCTGCGGTGCCCAGGGGGGACCCCATCCAGCCCGCACTGAGTTTCATTCCTACCACCTTAGGAAAAAAAGTCATTATTTTGAGGCTTAGAAGTCATTTCTGCAATTCCCATAGAAAATCAACGGCGTCTCTATTCAATTGTGTGGAGCGCATATCAGGTGGGTTTTCTCTGCCGGCTTAAGAGATACACGTGAAACTAAAGCCGATCCTGGGTGCCTAGGGTGCCTGTCATCCAATCCGCACTGAATTTCATTTCTAGCACATAGCCAAAAAATCGCCCCATTGACTTACATTGGAGTGCAGAAAAGGTCATTTTTTCTCGGTCCCTTTAAGAGGTAGGAGTTAAACAAGCTTAGGTCTGCGGTGCCCAGGGGGGACCCCATCCAGCCCGCACTGAGTTTCATTCCTACCACCTTAGGAAAAAAAAGTCATTATTTTGAGGCTTAGAAGTCATTTCTGCAATTCCCATAGAAAATCAACTGGCGTCTCTATTCAATTGTGTGGAGCGCATATCAGGTGGGTTTTCTCTGCCGGCTTAAGAGATACACGTGAAACTAAAGCCGATCCTGGGTGCCTAGGGTGCCTGTCATCCAATCCGCACTGAATTTCATTTCTAGCACATAGCCAAAAAATCGCCCCATTGACTTACATTGGAGTGCAGAAAAGGTCATTTTTTCTCGGTCCCTTTAAGAGGTAGGAGTTAAACAAGCTTAGGTCTGCGGTGCCCAGGGGGGACCCCATCCAGCCCGCACTGAGTTTCATTCCTACCACCTTAGGAAAAAAAGTCATTATTTTGAGGCTTAGAAGTCATTTCTGCAATTCCCATAGAAAATCAACTGGCGTCTCTATTCAATTGTGTGGAGCGCATATCAGGTGGGTTTTCTCTGCCGGCTTAAGAGATACACGTGAAACTAAAGCCGATCCTGGGTGCCTAGGGTGCCTGTCATCCAATCCGCACTGAATTTCATTTCTAGCACATAGCCAAAAAATCGCCCCATTGACTTACATTGGAGTGCAGAAAAGGTCATTTTTTCTCGGTCCCTTTAAGAGGTAGGAGTTAAACAAGCTTAGGTCTGCGGTGCCCAGGGGGGACCCCATCCAGCCCGCACTGAGTTTCATTCCTACCACCTTAGGAAAAAAAGTCATTATTTTGAGGCTTAGAAGTCATTTCTGCAATTCCCATAGAAAATCAACGGCGTCTCTATTCAATTGTGTGGAGCGCATATCAGGTGGGTTTTCTCTGCCGGCTTAAGAGATACACGTGAAACTAAAGCCGATCCTGGGTGCCTAGGGTGCCTGTCATCCAATCCGCACTGAATTTCATTTCTAGCACATAGCCAAAAAATCGCCCCATTGACTTACATTGGAGTGCAGAAAAGGTCATTTTTTCTCGGTCCCTTTAAGAGGTAGGAGTTAAACAAGCTTAGGTCTGCGGTGCCCAGGGGGGACCCCATCCAGCCCGCACTGAGTTTCATTCCTACCACCTTAGGAAAAAAAGTCATTATTTTGAGGCTTAGAAGTCATTTCTGCAATTCCCATAGAAAATCAACGGCGTCTCTATTCAATTGTGTGGAGCGCATATCAGGTGGGTTTTCTCTGCCGGCTTAAGAGATACACGTGAAACTAAAGCCGATCCTGGGTGCCTAGGGTGCCTGTCATCCAATCCGCACTGAATTTCATTTCTAGCACATAGCCAAAAAATCGCCCCATTGACTTACATTGGAGTGCAGAAAAGGTCATTTTTTCTCGGTCCCTTTAAGAGGTAGGAGTTAAACAAGCTTAGGTCTGCGGTGCCCAGGGGGGACCCCATCCAGCCCGCACTGAGTTTCATTCCTACCACCTTAGGAAAAAAAGTCATTATTTTGAGGCTTAGAAGTCATTTCTGCAATTCCCATAGAAAATCAACGGCGTCTCTATTCAATTGTGTGGAGCGCATATCAGGTGGGTTTTCTCTGCCGGCTTAAGAGATACACGTGAAACTAAAGCCGATCCTGGGTGCCTAGGGTGCCTGTCATCCAATCCGCACTGAATTTCATTTCTAGCACATAGCCAAAAAATCGCCCCATTGACTTACATTGGAGTGCAGAAAAGGTCATTTTTTCTCGGTCCCTTTAAGAGGTAGGAGTTAAACAAGCTTAGGTCTGCGGTGCCCAGGGGGGACCCCATCCAGCCCGCACTGAGTTTCATTCCTACCACCTTAGGAAAAAAAGTCATTATTTTGAGGCTTAGAAGTCATTTCTGCAATTCCCATAGAAAATCAACGGCGTCTCTAATTCAATTGTGTGGAGCGCATATCAGGTGGGTTTTCTCTGCCGGCTTAAGAGATACACGTGAAACTAAAGCCGATCCTGGGTGCCTAGGGTGCCTGTCATCCAATCCGCACTGAATTTCATTTCTAGCACATAGCCAAAAAATCGCCCCATTGACTTACATTGGAGTGCAGAAAAGGTCATTTTTTCTCGGTCCCTTTAAGAGGTAGGAGTTAAACAAGCTTAGGTCTGCGGTGCCCAGGGGGGACCCCATCCAGCCCGCACTGAGTTTCATTCCTACCACCTTAGGAAAAAAAGTCATTATTTTGAGGCTTAGAAGTCATTTCTGCAATTCCCATAGAAAATCAACGGCGTCTCTATTCAATTGTGTGGAGCGCATATCAGGTGGGTTTTCTCTGCCGGCTTAAGAGATACACGTGAAACTAAAGCCGATCCTGGGTGCCTAGGGTGCCTGTCATCCAATCCGCACTGAATTTCATTTCTAGCACATAGCCAAAAAATCGCCCCATTGACTTACATTGGAGTGCAGAAAAGGTCATTTTTTCTCGGTCCCTTTAAGAGGTAGGAGTTAAACAAGCTTAGGTCTGCGGTGCCCAGGGGGGACCCCATCCAGCCCGCACTGAGTTTCATTCCTACCACCTTAGGAAAAAAAGTCATTATTTTGAGGCTTAGAAGTCATTTCTGCAATTCCCATAGAAAATCAACGGCGTCTCTATTCAATTGTGTGGAGCGCATATCAGGTGGGTTTTCTCTGCCGGCTTAAGAGATACACGTGAAACTAAAGCCGATCCTGGGTGCCTAGGGTGCCTGTCATCCAATCCGCACTGAATTTCATTTCTAGCACATAGCCAAAAAATCGCCCCATTGACTTACATTGGAGTGCAGAAAAGGTCATTTTTTCTCGGTCCCTTTAAGAGGTAGGAGTTAAACAAGCTTAGGTCTGCGGTGCCCAGGGGGGACCCCATCCAGCCCGCACTGAGTTTCATTCCTACCACCTTAGGAAAAAAAGTCATTATTTTGAGGCTTAGAAGTCATTTCTGCAATTCCCATAGAAAATCAACGGCGTCTCTATTCAATTGTGTGGAGCGCATATCAGGTGGGTTTTCTCTGCCGGCTTAAGAGATACACGTGAAACTAAAGCCGATCCTGGGTGCCTAGGGTGCCTGTCATCCAATCCGCACTGAATTTCATTTCTAGCACATAGCCAAAAAATCGCCCCATTGACTTACATTGGAGTGCAGAAAAGGTCATTTTTTCTCGGTCCCTTTAAGAGGTAGGAGTTAAACAAGCTTAGGTCTGCGGTGCCCAGGGGGGACCCCATCCAGCCCGCACTGAGTTTCATTCCTACCACCTTAGGAAAAAAAGTCATTATTTTGAGGCTTAGAAGTCATTTCTGCAATTCCCATAGAAAATCAATGGCGTCTCTATTCAATTGTGT
>NW_027208896.1:0-41733 GCF_027789765.1 Dendropsophus ebraccatus
CGGGCTTAAGCCGGAGTACCCAGACGAAACCTACACAAACACAGAGAACATTCAAACTCTTTGCAGATGTTGCCCTTAGTGGGATTTGAACCCAGGACCACAGCGCTGCAAGGCTAGTGTGCTAACCACTGAGCCAACATGCTGCCTCTACAGAAATGACATTTGAATGGGGCCATGTGTAAAAAAATGGGGTTGCTATGCCATGAGAAGCAACAGCCGACCAAGCGCCAAAGGAAATGAAGTGTTGCGTCTGCTGAAGAGGTGGCAGATAGCATTGCATGTTGCCATAGTTGCAAAACTTTATCGGGCATGACGCGGTAAGCCCCGCCCCCCCGGCTCCGACGCTATGCCACCCAGTGCATGTTGCCAGCTGTACCGGGCTTATGCCGGTAAGCCCAGCCCCCATCGCGGTAAGCCCCGCCCCGGCTCCGACGCTATGCCATGCACTTTATGTTGCCAACTGTACCGGCTTAAGCCGGTAAGCCCCAGCCCCATTGCGGGGGCTTGTTTAAAAATGCAAATGGCAGTGCAATGCCATGAGAAATAACAGCGGCCAAAGCGCGAAAGAAAAAAAGTGTTGCGTCTGCTGAAGGAGTGGCAGTAAGCATTGCATGTTGTCAACAGTACCGGGCTTAAGCCGGAGTACCCAGACGAAACCTTCACAAACACAGAGAACATTCAAACTCTTTACAGATGTTGCCCTTAGTGGGATTTGAACCCAGGACCACAGCGCTGCAAGGCTAGTGTGCTAACCACTGAGCCACCGCGCTGCCTCTACAGAAATGACATTTGAATGGGGCCATGTGTAAAAAAATGGGGTTGCTATGCCATGAGAAGCAACAGCCGACCAAGCGCCAAAGGAAATGAAGTGTTGCGTCTGCTGAAGAGGTGGCAGATAGCATTGCATGTTGCCATAGTTGCAAACTTTATGGGGCATGACGCGGTAAGCCCCGCCCCCCCGGCTCCGACGCTATGCCATGCAGTGCATGTTGCCAGCTGTACCGGGCTTATGCCGGTAAGCCCCGCCCCCATCGCGGTAAGCCCCGCCTGCGGCTCCGACGCTACGCCATGCAGTGCATGTTGCCAGCTGTACCGGGCTTATGCCGGTAAGCCCCGCCCCCATCGCGGTAAGCCCCGCCCCGGCTCCGACGCCATGCCATGCAGTGCATGTTGCCAGCTGTACCGGGCTTATGCCGGTAAGCCCCGCCCCCATCGCGGTAAGCCCCGCCTCCGGCTCCGACGCAATGCCATGCAGTGCATGTTGCCAGCTGTACCGGGCTTATGCCGGTAAGCCCCGCCCCCATCGCGGTAAGCCCCGCCCCGGCTCCGACGCTATGCCATGCACTTTATTTTGCCAACTGTACCGGCTTAAGCCGGTAAGCCCCGCCCCCATTGCGGGGGCTTGTTTAAAAATACAAATGGCAGTGCAATGCCATGAGAAGTAACAGCGGCCCCAGCGCAAAAAGAAAAAAAGTGTTGCGTCTGCTGAAGGAGTGGCAGTAAGCATTGCATGTTGCGGAGTACCCAGACGAAACCTACACAAACACAGACAACATTCAAACTCTTTGCAGATGTTGCCCTTAGTGGGATTTGAACCCAGGACCACAGCGCTGCAAGGCTAGTGTGCTAACCACTGAGCCACCATACTGCCTCTACAGAAATGCCATTTGAATGGGGGCATGTGTAAAAAAATGGGGTTGCTATGCCATGAGAAGCAACAGCCGACCAAGCGCCAAAGGAAATGAAGTGTTGCGTCTGCTGAAGAGGTGGCAGATAGCATTGCATGTTGCCATAGTTGCAAACTTTATCGGGCATGACGCGGTAAGCCCCGCCCCCCCCGGCTCCGACGCTATTCCATGCAGTGCATGTTGCCAGCTGTACCGGGCTTATGCCGGTAAGCCCCGCCCCCATCGCGGTAAGCCCCGCCTCCGGCTCCGACGCCATGCCATGCAGTGCATGTTGCCAGCTGTACCGGGCTTATGCCGGTAAGCCCCGCCCCCATCGCGGTAAGCCCCGCCTCCGGGTCCTACGCCATGCCATGCAGTGCATGTTGCCAGCTGTACCGGGCTTATGCCGGTAAGCCCCGCCCCCATCGCGGTAAGCCCCGCCTCCGGCTCCGACGCCATGCCATGCAGTGCATGTTGCCAGCTGTACCGGGCTTATGCCGGTAAGCCCCGCCCCCATCGCGGTAAGCCCCGCCTCCGGCTCCGACGCTATGCCATGCAGTGCATGTTGCCAGCTGTACCGGGCTTATGCCGGTAAGCCCCGCCCCAATCGCGGTAAGCCCCGCCTCCGGCTCCGACGCTACGCCATGCAGTGCATGTTGCCAGCTGTACCGAGCTTATGCCTGTAAGCCCCGCCTCCGGCTCCGACGCTATGACATGCAGTGCATGTTGCCAGCTGTACCGGGCTTATGCCGGTAAGCCCCGCCCCCATTGCGGTAAGCCCCGCCCCGGCTCCGACGCTATGCCATGCACTTTATGTTGCCAACTGTATCGGCTTAAGCCGGTAAGCCCCGCACCCATTGCGGGGGCTTGTTTAAAAATACAAATGGCAGTGCAATGCCATGAGAAATAACAGCGGCCCCAGCGCCAAAAGAAAAAAAGTGTTGCGTCTGCTGAAGGAGTGGCAGTAAGCATTGCATGTTGCCAACAGTACCGGGCTTAAGCCGGAGTACCCAGACGAAACCTACACAATCACAGATAACATTCAAACTCTTTGCAGATGTTGCCCTTAGTGGGATTTGAACCCAGGACCACAGCGCTGCAAGGCTAGTGTGCTAACCACTGAGCCACCGTGCTGCCTCTACAGAAATGTCATTTGAATGGGGGAATGTGTAAATAAATGGGGTTGCTATGCCATGAGAAGCAACAGCCGACCAAGCGCCAAAGGAAATGAAGTGTTGCGTCTGCTGAAGAGGTGGCAGATAGCATTGCATGTTGCCATAGTTGCAAACTTTATCGGGCATGACGCGGTAAGCCCCGCCCCCCCGGCTCCGACGCTATGCCATGCAGTGCATGTTGCCAGCTGTACCGGGCTTATGCCGGTAAGCCCCGCCCCCCTCGCGGTAAGCCCCGCCTCCGGCTCCGACGCCATGCCATGCAGTGCATGTTGCCAGCTGTACCGGGCTTATGCCGGTAAGCCCCGCCCCCATCGCGGTAAGCCCCGCCTCCGGCTCCGACGCCATGCCATGCAGTGCATGTTGCCAGCTGTACCGGGCTTATGCCGGTAAGCCCCGCCCCCATCGCGGTAAGCCCCGCCTCCGGCTCCGACGCCATGCCATTCAGTGCATGTTGCCAGCTGTACCGGGCTTATGCCGGTAAGCCCCGCCCCCATCGCGGTAAGCCCCGCCTCCGGCTCCGACGCTACGCCATGCAGTGCATGTTGCCAGCTGTACCGGGCTTATGCCGGTAAGCCCCGTCCCCATCGCGGTAAGCCCCGCCTCCGGCTCCGACGCTATGCCATGCAGTGCATGTTGCCAGCTGTACCGGGCTTATGCCGGTAAGCCCCGCCCCCATCGCGGTAAGCCCCGCCTCCGGCTCCGACGCTACACCATGCAGTGCATGTTGCCAGCTGTACCGGGCTTATGCCGGTAAGCCCCGTCCCCATTGCGGGGGCTTGTTTAAAAATACAAATTTTCAGTACAATGCCATGAGAAGTAACAGCGGCCCCAGAGCCGAAAGAAAAAAAGTGTTGCGTCTGCTGAAGGGGTGGCAGTAAGCATTGCATGTTGCCAACAGTACCGGGCTTAAGCCGGAGTACCCAGACGAACCTACACAAACACAGAGAACATTCAAACTCTTTGCAGATGTTGCCCTTAGTGGGATTTGAACCCAGGACCACAGCGCTGCAAGGCTAGTGTGCTAACCACTGAGCCACCGTACTGCCTCTACAGAAATGCCATTTGAATGGGGGCATGTGTAAAAAAATGGGGTTGCTATGCCATGAGAAGCAACAGCCGACCAAGCGCCAAAGGAAATGAAGTGTTGCGTCTGCTGAAGAGGTGGCAGATAGCATTGCATGTTGCCATAGTTGCAAACTTTATCGGGCATGACGCGGTAAGCCCCGCCCCCCCCCGCGCCGACGCTATGCCATGCAGTGCATGTTGCCAGCTATACCGGGCTTATGCCGGTAAGCCCCGCCCCCATCGCGGTAAACCCGCCCCCGGCTCCGACGCTATGCCATGCAGTGCATGTTGCCAGCTGTACCGAGCTTATGCCTGTAAGCCCCGCCCCCATCGCGGTAAGCCCCGCCTTCGGCTCCGACACTATGCCATGCAGTGCATGTTGCCAGCTGTACCGGGCTTATGCCGGTAAGCCCCGCCCCCATCGCGGTAAGCCCCGCCCCGGCTCCGACGCTATGCCATGCAGTGCATGTTGCCAGCTGTACCGGGCTTATGCCGGTAAGCCCCGCCCCCATCGCGGTAAGCCCCGCCTTCGGCTCCGACGCTATGCCATGCAGTGCATGTTGCCAGCTGTACCGGGCTTATGCCGGTAAGCCCCGCCCCCATCGCGGTAAGCCCCGCCTCCGGCTCCGACGCTATGCCATGCAGTGCATGTTTCCAGCTGTTCCGGGCTTATGCCGGTAAGCCCCGCCCCCGGCTCCGACGCTATGCCACGCAGTGCATGTTGCCAGCTGTACCGGGCTTATGCCGGTAAGCCCCGCCCCCATCGCGGTAAGCCCCGCCTCAGGCTCCGACGCTATGCCATGCAGGGCATGTTGCCAGCTGTACCGAGCTTATGCCTGTAAGCCCCGCCTCCGGCTCCGACGCTATGCCATGCAGTGCATGTTGCCAGCTGTACCGGGCTTATGCCGGTAAGCCCCGCCCCCATCGCGGTAAGCCCCGCCCCGGCTCCGACGCTATGCCATGCACTTTATGTTGCCAACTGTATCGGCTTAAGCCGGTAAGCCCCGCACCCATTGCGGGGGCTTGTTTAAAAATACAAATGTCAGTGCAATGCCATGAGAAATAACAGCGGCCCAAGCGCCAAAAGAAAAAAAGTGTTGCGTCTGCTGAAGGAGTGGCAGTAAGCATTGCATGTTGCCAACAGTACCGGGCTTAAGCCGGAGTACCCAGACGAAACCTACACAATCACAGAGAACATTCAAACTCTTTGCAGATGTTGCCCTTAGTGGGATTTGAACCCAGGACCACAGCGCTGCAAGGCTAGTGTGCTAACCACTGAGCCACCGTGCTGCCTCTACAGAAATGTCATTTGAATGGGGGAATGTGTAAAAAAATGGGGTTGCTATGCCATGAGAAGCAACAGCCGACCAAGCGCCAAAGGAAATGAAGTGTTGCGTCTGCTGAAGAGGTGGCAGATAGCATTGCATGTTGCCATAGTTGCAAACTTTATCGGGCATGACGCGGTAAGCCCCGCCCCCCCGGCTCCGACGCTATGCCATGCAGTGCATGTTGCCAGCTGTACCGGGCTTATGCCGGTAAGCCCCGCCCCCATCGCGGTAAGCCCCGCCTCCGGCTCCGACGCCATGCCATGCAGTGCATGTTGCCAGCTGTACCGGGCTTATGCCGGTAAGCCCCGCCCCCATCGCGGTAAGCCCCGCCTCCGGCTCCGACGCCATGCCATGCAGTGCATGTTGCCAGCTGTACCGGGCTTATGCCGGTAAGCCCCGCCCCCATCGCGGTAAGCCCCGCCTCCGGCTCCGACGCCATGCCATTCAGTGCATGTTGCCAGCTGTACCGGGCTTATGCCGGTAAGCCCCGCCCCCATCGCGGTAAGCCCCGCCTCCGGCTCCGACGCTACGCCATGCAGTGCATGTTGCCAGCTGTACCGGGCTTATGCCGGTAAGCCCCGTCCCCATCGCGGTAAGCCCCGCCTCCGGCTCCGACGCTATGCCATGCAGTGCATGTTGCCAGCTGTACCGGGCTTATGCCGGTAAGCCCCGCCCCCATCGCGGTAAGCCCCGCCTCCGGCTCCGACGCTACGCCATGCAGTGCATGTTGCCAGCTGTACCGGGCTTATGCCGGTAAGCCCCGTCCCCATTGCGGGGGCTTGTTTAAAAATACAAATTTTCAGTACAATGCCATGAGAAGTAACAGCGGCCCCAGAGCCGAAAGAAAAAAAGTGTTGCGTCTGCTGAAGGGGTGGCAGTAAGCATTGCATGTTGCCAACAGTACCGGGCTTAAGCCGGAGTACCCAGACGAAACCTACACAAACACAGAGAACATTCAAACTCTTTGCAGATGTTGCCCTTAGTGGGATTTGAACCCAGGACCACAGCGCTGCAAGGCTAGTGTGCTAACCACTGAGCCACCGTACTGCCTCTACAGAAATGCCATTTGAATGGGGGCATGTGTAAAAAAATGGGGTTGCTATGCCATGAGAAGCAACAGCCGACCAAGCGCCAAAGGAAATGAAGTGTTGCGTCTGCTGAAGAGGTGGCAGATAGCATTGCATGTTGCCATAGTTGCAAACTTTATCGGGCATGACGCGGTAAGCCCCGCCCCCCCCGACTCCGACGCTATGCCATGCAGTGCATGTTGCCAGCTGTACCGGGCTTATGCCGGTAAGCCCCGCCCCCATCGCGGTAAGCCCCGCCACCGGCTCCGACGCAATGCCATGCAGTGCATGTTGCCAGCTGTACCGGGCTTATGCCGGTAAGCCCCGCCCCCATCGCGGTAAACCCCGCCTTCGGCTCCGACGCTATGCCATGCAGTGCATGTTGCCAGATGTACCGAGCTTATGCCTGTAAGCCCCGCCCCCATCGCGGTAAGCCCCGCCTTCGGCTCCGACACTATGCCATGCAGTGCATGTTGCCAGCTGTACCGGGCTTATGCCGGTAAGCCCCGCCCCCATCGCGGTAAGCCCCGCCCCGGCTCCGACGCTATGCCATGCAGTGCATGTTGCCAGCTGTACCGGGCTTATGCCGGTAAGCCCCGCCCCCATCGCGGTAAGCCCCGCCTTCGGCTCCGACGCTATGCCATGCAGTGCATGTTGCCAGCTGTACCGGGCTTATGCCGGTAAGCCCCGCCCCCATCGCGGTAAGCCCCGCCTCCGGCTCCGACGCTATGCCATGCAGTGCATGTTTCCAGCTGTTCCGGGCTTATGCCGGTAAGCCCCGCCCCCGGCTCCGACGCTATGCCACGCAGTGCATGTTGCCAGCTGTACCGGGCTTATGCCGGTAAGCCCCGCCCCCATCGCGGTAAGCCCCGCCTCCGGCTCCGACGCTATGCCATGCAGTGCATGTTGCCAGCTGTACCGGGCTTATGCCGGTAAGCCCCGCCCCCATTACGGGGGCTTTTTTAAAAATACAAATGGCAGTGCAATGCCATGAGAAGTAACAGCGGCCCCAGCGCCAAAAGAAAAAAAGTGTTGCGTCTGCTGAAGGAGTGGCAGTAAGCATTGCATGTTGCCAACAGTACCGGGCTTAAGCCGGAGTACCCAGACGAAACCTACACAAACACAGAGAACATTCAAACTCTTTGCAGATGTTGCCCTTAGTGGGATTTGAACCCAGGACCACAGCGCTGCAAGGCTAGTGTGCTAACCACTGAGCCAACATGCTGCCTCTACAGAAATGACATTTGAATGGGGCCATGTGTAAAAAAATGGGGTTGCTATGCCATGAGAAGCAACAGCCGACCAAGCGCCAAAGGAAATGAAGTGTTGCGTCTGCTGAAGAGGTGGCAGATAGCATTGCATGTTGCCATAGTTGCAAAACTTTATCGGGCATGACGCGGTAAGCCCCGCCCCCCCGGCTCCGACGCTATGCCACCCAGTGCATGTTGCCAGCTGTACCGGGCTTATGCCGGTAAGCCCAGCCCCCATCGCGGTAAGCCCCGCCCCGGCTCCGACGCTATGCCATGCACTTTATGTTGCCAACTGTACCGGCTTAAGCCGGTAAGCCCCAGCCCCATTGCGGGGGCTTGTTTAAAAATGCAAATGGCAGTGCAATGCCATGAGAAATAACAGCGGCCAAAGCGCGAAAAGAAAAAAAGTGTTGCGTCTGCTGAAGGAGTGGCAGTAAGCATTGCATGTTGTCAACAGTACCGGGCTTAAGCCGGAGTACCCAGACGAAACCTTCACAAACACAGAGAACATTCAAACTCTTTACAGATGTTGCCCTTAGTGGGATTTGAACCCAGGACCACAGCGCTGCAAGGCTAGTGTGCTAACCACTGAGCCACCGCGCTGCCTCTACAGAAATGACATTTGAATGGGGCCATGTGTAAAAAAATGGGGTTGCTATGCCATGAGAAGCAACAGCCGACCAAGCGCCAAAGGAAATGAAGTGTTGCGTCTGCTGAAGAGGTGGCAGATAGCATTGCATGTTGCCATAGTTGCAAACTTTATGGGGCATGACGCGGTAAGCCCCGCCCCCCCGGCTCCGACGCTATGCCATGCAGTGCATGTTGCCAGCTGTACCGGGCTTATGCCGGTAAGCCCCGCCCCCATCGCGGTAAGCCCCGCCTTCGGCTCCGACGCTACGCCATGCAGTGCATGTTGCCAGCTGTACCGGGCTTATGCCGGTAAGCCCCGCCCCCATCGCGGTAAGCCCCGCCCCGGCTCCGACGCCATGCCATGCAGTGCATGTTGCCAGCTGTACCGGGCTTATGCCGGTAAGCCCCGCCCCCATCGCGGTAAGCCCCGCCTCCGGCTCCGACGCCATGCCATGCAGTGCATGTTGCCAGCTGTACCGGGCTTATGCCGGTAAGCCCCGCCCCCATCGCGGTAAGCCCCGCCTCCGGCTCCGACGCCATGCCATGCAGTGCATGTTGCCAGCTGTACCGGGCTTATGCCGGTAAGCCCCGCCCCCATCGCGGTAAGCCCCGCCCCCGGCTCCGACGCCATGCCATTCAGTGCATGTTGCCAGCTGTACCGGGCTTATGCCGGTAAGCCCCGCCCCCATCGCGGTAAGCCCCGCCTCCGGCTCCGACGCTACGCCATGCAGTGCATGTTGCCAGCTGTACCGGGCTTATGCCGGTAAGCCCCGTCCCCATCGCGGTAAGCCCCGCCTCCGGCTCCGACGCTATGCCATGCAGTGCATGTTGCCAGCTGTACCGGGCTTATGCCGGTAAGCCCCGCCCCCATCGCGGTAAGCCCCGCCTCCGGCTCCGACGCTACGCCATGCAGTGCATGTTGCCAGCTGTACCGGGCTTATGCCGGTAAGCCCCGTCCCCATTGCGGGGGCTTGTTTAAAAATACAAATTTTCAGTACAATGCCATGAGAAGTAACAGCGGCCCCAGAGCCGAAAGAAAAAAAGTGTTGCGTCTGCTGAAGGGGTGGCAGTAAGCATTGCATGTTGCCAACAGTACCGGGCTTAAGCCGGAGTACCCAGACGAAACCTACACAAACACAGAGAACATTCAAACTCTTTGCAGATGTTGCCCTTAGTGGGATTTGAACCCAGGACCACAGCGCTGCAAGGCTAGTGTGCTAACCACTGAGCCACCGTACTGCCTCTACAGAAATGCCATTTGAATGGGGGCATGTGTAAAAAAATGGGGTTGCTATGCCATGAGAAGCAACAGCCGACCAAGCGCCAAAGGAAATGAAGTGTTGCGTCTGCTGAAGAGGTGGCAGATAGCATTGCATGTTGCCATAGTTGCAAACTTTATCGGGCATGACGCGGTAAGCCCCGCCCCCCCCGACTCCGACGCTATGCCATGCAGTGCATGTTGCCAGCTGTACCGGGCTTATGCCGGTAAGCCCCGCCCCCCGCGCGGTAAGCCCCGCCTCCGGCTCCGACGCCATGCCATGCAGTGCATGTTGCCAGCTGTACTGGGCTTATGCCGGTAAGCCCCGCCCCCATCGCGGTAAACCCCGCCTTCGGCTCCGACGCTATGCCATGCAGTGCATGTTGCCAGATGTACCGAGCTTATGCCTGTAAGCCCCGCCCCCATCGCGGTAAGCCCCGCCTTCGGCTCCGACACTATGCCATGCAGTGCATGTTGCCAGCTGTACCGGGCTTATGCCGGTAAGCCCCGCCCCCATCGCGGTAAGCCCCGCCCCGGCTCCGACGCTATGCCATGCAGTGCATGTTGCCAGCTGTACCGGGCTTATGCCGGTAAGCCCCGCCCCCATCGCGGTAAGCCCCGCCTTCGGCTCCGACGCTATGCCATGCAGTGCATGTTGCCAGCTGTACCGGGCTTATGCCGGTAAGCCCCGCCCCCATCGCGGTAAGCCCCGCCTCCGGCTCCGACGCTATGCCATGCAGTGCATGTTTCCAGCTGTTCCGGGCTTATGCCGGTAAGCCCCGCCCCCGGCTCCGACGCTATGCCACGCAGTGCATGTTGCCAGCTGTACCGGGCTTATGCCGGTAAGCCCCGCCCCCATCGCGGTAAGCCCCGCCTCCGGCTCCGACGCTATGCCATGCAGTGCATGTTGCCAGCTGTACCGGGCTTATGCCGGTAAGCCCCGCCCCCATTGCGGGGGCTTGTTTAAAAATACAAATGGCAGTGCAATGCCATGAGAAGTAACAGCGGCCCCAGCGCCAAAAGAAAAAAAGTGTTGCGTCTGCTGAAGGAGTGGCAGTAAGCATTGCATGTTGCCAACAGTACCGGGCTTAAGCCGGAGTACCCAGACGAAACCTACACAAACACAGAGAACATTCAAACTCTTTGCAGATGTTGCCCTTAGTGGGATTTGAACCCAGGACCACAGCGCTGCAAGGCTAGTGTGCTAACCACTGAGCCAACATGCTGCCTCTACAGAAATGACATTTGAATGGGGCCATGTGTAAAAAAATGGGGTTGCTATGCCATGAGAAGCAACAGCCGACCAAGCGCCAAAGGAAATGAAGTGTTGCGTCTGCTGAAGAGGTGGCAGATAGCATTGCATGTTGCCATAGTTGCAAAACTTTATCGGGCATGACGCGGTAAGCCCCGCCCCCCCGGCTCCGACGCTATGCCACCCAGTGCATGTTGCCAGCTGTACCGGGCTTATGCCGGTAAGCCCAGCCCCCATCGCGGTAAGCCCCGCCCCGGCTCCGACGCTATGCCATGCACTTTATGTTGCCAACTGTACCGGCTTAAGCCGGTAAGCCCCAGCCCCATTGCGGGGGCTTGTTTAAAAATGCAAATGGCAGTGCAATGCCATGAGAAATAACAGCGGCCAAAGCGCGAAAAGAAAAAAAGTGTTGCGTCTGCTGAAGGAGTGGCAGTAAGCATTGCATGTTGTCAACAGTACCGGGCTTAAGCCGGAGTACCCAGACGAAACCTTCACAAACACAGAGAACATTCAAACTCTTTACAGATGTTGCCCTTAGTGGGATTTGAACCCAGGACCACAGCGCTGCAAGGCTAGTGTGCTAACCACTGAGCCACCGCGCTGCCTCTACAGAAATGACATTTGAATGGGGCCATGTGTAAAAAAATGGGGTTGCTATGCCATGAGAAGCAACAGCCGACCAAGCGCCAAATGAAATGAAGTGTTGCGTCTGCTGAAGAGGTGGCAGATAGCATTGCATGTTGCCATAGTTGCAAACTTTATGGGGCATGACGCGGTAAGCCCCGCCCCCCCGGCTCCGACGCTATGCCATGCAGTGCATGTTGCCAGCTGTACCGGGCTTATGCCGGTAAGCCCCGCCCCCATCGCGGTAAGCCCCGCCTTCGGCTCCGACGCTACGCCATGCAGTGCATGTTGCCAGCTGTACCGGGCTTATGCCGGTAAGCCCCGCCCCCATCGCGGTAAGCCCCGCCCCGGCTCCGACGCCATGCCATGCAGTGCATGTTGCCAGCTGTACCGGGCTTATGCCGGTAAGCCCCGCCCCCATCGCGGTAAGCCCCGCCTCCGGCTCCGACGCTATGCCATGCAGTGCATGTTGCCAGCTGTACCGGGCTTATGCCGGTAAGCCCCGCCCCCATCGCGGTAAGCCCCGCCCCGGCTCCGACGCTATGCCATGCACTTTATGTTGCCAACTGTACCGGCTTAAGCCGGTAAGCCCCGCCCCCATTGCGGGGGCTTGTTTAAAAATACAAATGGCAGTGCAATGCCATGAGAAATAACAGCGGCCCCAGCGCATAAAGAAAAAAAGTGTTGCGTCTGCTGAAGGAGTGGCAGTAAGCATTGCATGTTGCGGAGTACCCAGACGAAACCTACACAAACACAGACAACATTCAAACTCTTTGCAGATGTTGCCCTTAGTGGGATTTGAACCCAGGACCACAGCGCTGCAAGGCTAGTGTGCTAACCACTGAGCCACCATACTGCCTCTACAGAAATGCCATTTGAATGGGGGCATGTGTAAAAAAATGGGGTTGCTATGCCATGAGAAGCAACAGCCGACCAAGCGCCAAAGGAAATGAAGTGTTGCGTCTGCTGAAGAGGTGGCAGATAGCATTGCATGTTGCCATAGTTGCAAACTTTATCGGGCATGACGCGGTAAGCCCCGCCCCCCCGGCTCCGACGCTATGCCATGCAGTGCATGTTGCCAGCTGTACCGGGCTTATGCCGGTAAGCCCCGCCCCCATCGCGGTAAGCCCCGCCTCCGGCTCCGACGCCATGCCATGCAGTGCATGTTGCCAGCTGTACCGGGCTTATGCCGGTAAGCCCCGCCCCCATCGCGGTAAGCCCCGCCTCCGGGTCCTACGCCATGCCATGCAGTGCATGTTGCCAGCTGTACCGGGCTTATGCCGGTAAGCCCCGCCCCCATCGCGGTAAGCCCCGCCTCCGGCTCCGACGCCATGCCATGCAGTGCATGTTGCCAGCTGTACCGGGCTTATGCCGGTAAGCCCCGCCCCCATCGCGGTAAGCCCCGCCTCCGGCTCCGACGCCATGCCATGCAGTGCATGTTGCCAGCTGTACCGGGCTTATGCCGGTAAGCCCCGCCCCAATCGCGGTAAGCCCCGCCTCCGGCTCCGACGCTACGCCATGCAGTGCATGTTGCCAGCTGTACCGAGCTTATGCCTGTAAGCCCCGCCTCCGGCTCCGACGCTATGCCATGCAGTGCATGTTGCCAGCTGTACCGGGCTTATGCCGGTAAGCCCCACCCCCATTGCGGTAAGCCCCGCCCCGGCTCCGACGCTATGCCATGCACTTTATGTTGCCAACTGTATCGGCTTAAGCCGGTAAGCCCCGCACCCATTGCGGGGGCTTGTTTAAAAATACAAATGGCAGTGCAATGCCATGAGAAATAACAGCGGCCCCAGCGCCAAAAGAAAAAAAGTGTTGCGTCTGCTGAAGGAGTGGCAGTAAGCATTGCATGTTGCCAACAGTACCGGGCTTAAGCCGGAGTACCCAGACGAAACCTACACAATCACAGAGAACATTCAAACTCTTTGCAGATGTTGCCCTTAGTGGGATTTGAACCCAGGACCACAGCGCTGCAAGGCTAGTGTGCTAACCACTGAGCCACCGTGCTGCCTCTACAGAAATGTCATTTGAATGGGGGAATGTGTAAATAAATGGGGTTGCTATGCCATGAGAAGCAACAGCCGACCAAGCGCCAAAGGAAATGAAGTGTTGCGTCTGCTGAAGAGGTGGCAGATAGCATTGCATGTTGCCATAGTTGCAAACTTTATCGGGCATGACGCGGTAAGCCCCGCCCCCCCGGCTCCGACGCTATGCCATGCAGTGCATGTTGCCAGCTGTACCGGGCTTATGCCGGTAAGCCCCGCCCCCATCGCGGTAAGCCCCGCCTCCGGCTCCGACGCCATGCCATGCAGTGCATGTTGCCAGCTGTACCGGGCTTATGCCGGTAAGCCCCGCCCCCATCGCGGTAAGCCCCGCCTCCGGCTCCGACGCCATGCCATGCAGTGCATGTTGCCAGCTGTACCGGGCTTATGCCGGTAAGCCCCGCCCCCATCGCGGTAAGCCCCGCCTCCGGCTCCGACGCCATGCCATTCAGTGCATGTTGCCAGCTGTACCGGGCTTATGCCGGTAAGCCCCGCCCCCATCGCGGTAAGCCCCGCCTCCGGCTCCGACGCTACGCCATGCAGTGCATGTTGCCAGCTGTACCGGGCTTATGCCGGTAAGCCCCGTCCCCATCGCGGTAAGCCCCGCCTCCGGCTCCGACGCTATGCCATGCAGTGCATGTTGCCAGCTGTACCGGGCTTATGCCGGTAAGCCCCGCCCCCATCGCGGTAAGCCCCGCCCCGGCTCCGACGCTATGCCATGCACTTTATGTTGCCAACTGTACCGGCTTAAGCCGGTAAGCCCCGCCCCCATTGCGGGGGCTTGTTTAAAAATACAAATTTTCAGTACAATGCCATGAGAAGTAACAGCGGCCCCAGAGCCGAAAGAAAAAAAGTGTTGCGTCTGCTGAAGGGGTGGCAGTAAGCATTGCATGTTGCCAACAGTACCGGGCTTAAGCCGGAGTACCCAGACGAAACCTACACAAACACAGAGAACATTCAAACTCTTTGCAGATGTTGCCCTTAGTGGGATTTGAACCCAGGACCACAGCGCTGCAAGGCTAGTGTGCTAACCACTGAGCCACCGTACTGCCTCTACAGAAATGCCATTTGAATGGGGGCATGTGTAAAAAAATGGGGTTGCTATGCCATGAGAAGCAACAGCCGACCAAGCGCCAAAGGAAATGAAGTGTTGCGTCTGCTGAAGAGGTGGCAGATAGCATTGCATGTTGCCATAGTTGCAAACTTTATCGGGCATGACGCGGTAAGCCCCGCCCCCCCCGGCTCCGACGCTATGCCATGCAGTGCATGTTGCCAGCTGTACCGGGCTTATGCCGGTAAGCCCCGCCCCCATCGCGGTAAACCCCGCCTTCGGCTCCGACGCTATGCCATGCAGTGCATGTTGCCAGATGTACCGAGCTTATGCCTGTAAGCCCCGCCCCCATCGCGGTAAGCCCCGCCTTCGGCTCCGACACTATGCCATGCAGTGCATGTTGCCAGCTGTACCGGGCTTATGCCGGTAAGCCCCGCCCCCATCGCGGTAAGCCCCGCCCCGGCTCCGACGCTATGCCATGCAGTGCATGTTGCCAGCTGTACCGGGCTTATGCCGGTAAGCCCCGCCCCCATCGCGGTAAGCCCCGCCTTCGGCTCCGACGCTATGCCATGCAGTGCATGTTGCCAGCTGTACCGGGCTTATGCCGGTAAGCCCCGCCCCCATCGCGGTAAGCCCCGCCTCCGGCTCCGACGCTATGCCATGCAGTGCATGTTTCCAGCTGTTCCGGGCTTATGCCGGTAAGCCCCGCCCCCGGCTCCGACGCTATGCCACGCAGTGCATGTTGCCAGCTGTACCGGGCTTATGCCGGTAAGCCCCGCACCCATCGCGGTAAGCCCCGCCTCAGGCTCCGACGCTATGCCATGCAGGGCATGTTGCCAGCTGTACCGAGCTTATGCCTGTAAGCCCCGCCTCCGGCTCCGACGCTATGCCATGCAGTGCATGTTGCCAGCTGTACCGGGCTTATGCCGGTAAGCCCCGCCCCCATCGCGGTAAGCCCCGCCCCGGCTCCGACGCTATGCCATGCACTTTATGTTGCCAACTGTATCGGCTTAAGCCGGTAAGCCCCGCACCCATTGCGGGGGCTTGTTTAAAAATACAAATGTCAGTGCAATGCCATGAGAAATAACAGCGGCCCAAGCGCCAAAAGAAAAAAAGTGTTGCGTCTGCTGAAGGAGTGGCAGTAAGCATTGCATGTTGCCAACAGTACCGGGCTTAAGCCGGAGTACCCAGACGAAACCTACACAATCACAGAGAACATTCAAACTCTTTGCAGATGTTGCCCTTAGTGGGATTTGAACCCAGGACCACAGCGCTGCAAGGCTAGTGTGCTAACCACTGAGCCACCGTGCTGCCTCTACAGAAATGTCATTTGAATGGGGGAATGTGTAAAAAATGGGGTTGCTATGCCATGAGAAGCAACAGCCGACCAAGCGCCAAAGGAAATGAAGTGTTGCGTCTGCTGAAGAGGTGGCAGATAGCATTGCATGTTGCCATAGTTGCAAACTTTATCGGGCATGACGCGGTAAGCCCCGCCCCCCCGGCTCCGACGCTATGCCATGCAGTGCATGTTGCCAGCTGTACCGGGCTTATGCCGGTAAGCCCCGCCCCCATCGCGGTAAGCCCCGCCTCCGGCTCCGACGCCATGCCATGCAGTGCATGTTGCCAGCTGTACCGGGCTTATGCCGGTAAGCCCCGCCCCCATCGCGGTAAGCCCCGCCTCCGGCTCCGACGCCATGCCATGCAGTGCATGTTGCCAGCTGTACCGGGCTTATGCCGGTAAGCCCCGCCCCCATCGCGGTAAGCCCCGCCTCCGGCTCCGACGCCATGCCATTCAGTGCATGTTGCCAGCTGTACCGGGCTTATGCCGGTAAGCCCCGCCCCCATCGCGGTAAGCCCCGCCTCCGGCTCCGACGCTACGCCATGCAGTGCATGTTGCCAGCTGTACCGGGCTTATGCCGGTAAGCCCCGTCCCCATCGCGGTAAGCCCCGCCTCCGGCTCCGACGCTATGCCATGCAGTGCATGTTGCCAGCTGTACCGGGCTTATGCCGGTAAGCCCCGCCCCCATCGCGGTAAGCCCCGCCTCCGGCTCCGACGCTATGCCATGCAGTGCCTGTTGCCAGCTGTACCGGGCTTATGCCGGTAAGCCCCGCCCCCATTACGGGGGCTTTTTTAAAAATACAAATTGCAGTGCAATGCCATGAGAAGTAACAGCGGCCCCAGAGCCGAAAGAAAAAAAGTGTTGCGTCTGCTGAAGGGGTGGCAGTAAGCATTGCATGTTGCCAACAGTACCGGGCTTAAGCCGGAGTACCCAGACGAAACCTACACAAACACAGAGAACATTCAAACTCTTTGCAGATGTTGCCCTTAGTGGGATTTGAACCCAGGACCACAGCGCTGCAAGGCTAGTGTGCTAACCACTGAGCCACCGTACTGCCTCTACAGAAATGCCATTTGAATGGGGGCATGTGTAAAAAAATGGGGTTGCTATGCCATGAGAAGCAACAGCCGACCAAGCGCCAAAGGAAATGAAGTGTTGCGTCTGCTGAAGAGGTGGCAGATAGCATTGCATGTTGCCATAGTTGCAAACTTTATCGGGCATGACGCGGTAAGCCCCGCCCCCCCCGACTCCGACGCTATGCCCTGCAGTGCATGTTGCCAGCTGTACCGGGCTTATGCCGGTAAGCCCCGCCCCCATCGCGGTAAGCCCCGCCTCCGGCTCCGACGCCATGCCATGCAGTGCATGTTGCCAGCTGTACTGGGCTTATGCCGGTAAGCCCCGCCCCCATCGCGGTAAACCCCGCCTTCGGCTCCGACGCTATGCCATGCAGTGCATGTTGCCAGATGTACCGAGCTTATGCCTGTAAGCCCCGCCCCCATCGCGGTAAGCCCCGCCTTCGGCTCCGACACTATGCCATGCAGTGCATGTTGCCAGCTGTACCGGGCTTATGCCGGTAAGCCCCGCCCCCATCGCGGTAAGCCCCGCCCCGGCTCCGACGCTATGCCATGCAGTGCATGTTGCCAGCTGTACCGGGCTTATGCCGGTAAGCCCCGCCCCCATCGCGGTAAGCCCCGCCTTCGGCTCCGACGCTATGCCATGCAGTGCATGTTGCCAGCTGTACCGGGCTTATGCCGGTAAGCCCCGCCCCCATCGCGGTAAGCCCCGCCTCCGGCTCCGACGCTATGCCATGCAGTGCATGTTTCCAGCTGTTCCGGGCTTATGCCGGTAAGCCCCGCCCCCGGCTCCGACGCTATGCCACGCAGTGCATGTTGCCAGCTGTACCGGGCTTATGCCGGTAAGCCCCGCCCCCATCGCGGTAAGCCCCGCCTCCGGCTCCGACGCTATGCCATGCAGGGCATGTTGCCAGCTGTACCGAGCTTATGCCTGTAAGCCCCGCCTCCGGCTCCGACGCTATGCCATGCAGTGCATGTTGCCAGCTGTACCGGGCTTATGCCGGTAAGCCCCGCCCCCATCGCGGTAAGCCCCGCCCCGGCTCCGACGCTATGCCATGCACTTTATGTTGCCAACTGTATCGGCTTAAGCCGGTAAGCCCCGCACCCATTGCGGGGGCTTGTTTAAAAATACAAATGGCAGTGCAATGCCATGAGAAATAACAGCGGCCCCAGCGCCAAAAGAAAAAAAGTGTTGCGTCTGCTGAAGGAGTGGCAGTAAGCATTGCATGTTGCCAACAGTACCGGGCTTAAGCCGGAGTACCCAGACGAAACCTACACAATCACAGAGAACATTCAAACTCTTTGCAGATGTTGCCCTTAGTGGGATTTGAACCCAGGACCACAGCGCTGCAAGGCTAGTGTGCTAACCACTGAGCCACCGTGCTGCCTCTACAGAAATGTCATTTGAATGGGGGAATGTGTAAATAAATGGGGTTGCTATGCCATGAGAAGCAACAGCCGACCAAGCGCCAAAGGAAATGAAGTGTTGCGTCTGCTGAAGAGGTGGCAGATAGCATTGCATGTTGCCATAGTTGCAAACTTTATCGGGCATGACGCGGTAAGCCCCGCCCCCCCGGCTCCGACGCTATGCCATGCAGTGCATGTTGCCAGCTGTACCGGGCTTATGCCGGTAAGCCCCGCCCCCATCGCGGTAAGCCCCGCCTCCGGCTCCGACGCCATGCCATGCAGTGCATGTTGCCAGCTGTACCGGGCTTATGCCGGTAAGCCCCGCCCCCATCGCGGTAAGCCCCGCCTCCGGCTCCGACGCCATGCCATGCAGTGCATGTTGCCAGCTGTACCGGGCTTATGCCGGTAAGCCCCGCCCCCATCGCGGTAAGCCCCGCCTCCGGCTCCGACGCCATGCCATTCAGTGCATGTTGCCAGCTGTACCGGGCTTATGCCGGTAAGCCCCGCCCCCATCGCGGTAAGCCCCGCCTCCGGCTCCGACGCTACGCCATGCAGTGCATGTTGCCAGCTGTACCGGGCTTATGCCGGTAAGCCCCGTCCCCATCGCGGTAAGCCCCGCCTCCGGCTCCGACGCTATGCCATGCAGTGCATGTTGCCAGCTGTACCGGGCTTATGCCGGTAAGCCCCGCCCCCATCGCGGTAAGCCCCGCCTCCGGCTCCGACGCTACACCATGCAGTGCATGTTGCCAGCTGTACCGGGCTTATGCCGGTAAGCCCCGTCCCCATTGCGGGGGCTTGTTTAAAAATACAAATTTTCAGTACAATGCCATGAGAAGTAACAGCGGCCCCAGAGCCGAAAGAAAAAAAGTGTTGCGTCTGCTGAAGGGGTGGCAGTAAGCATTGCATGTTGCCAACAGTACCGGGCTTAAGCCGGAGTACCCAGACGAAACCTACACAAACACAGAGAACATTCAAACTCTTTGCAGATGTTGCCCTTAGTGGGATTTGAACCCAGGACCACAGCGCTGCAAGGCTAGTGTGCTAACCACTGAGCCACCGTACTGCCTCTACAGAAATGCCATTTGAATGGGGGCATGTGTAAAAAAATGGGGTTGCTATGCCATGAGAAGCAACAGCCGACCAAGCGCCAAAGGAAATGAAGTGTTGCGTCTGCTGAAGAGGTGGCAGATAGCATTGCATGTTGCCATAGTTGCAAACTTTATCGGGCATGACGCGGTAAGCCCCGCCCCCCCCGGCGCCGACGCGCTGCCATGCAGTGCATGTTGCCAGCTGTACCGGGCTTATGCCGGTAAGCCCCGCCCCCATCGCGGTAAGCCCCGCCTCCGGCTCCGACGCTATGCCATGCAGTGCATGTTGCCAGATGTACCGAGCTTATGCCTGTAAGCCCCGCCCCCATCGCGGTAAGCCCCGCCTTCGGCTCCGACACTATGCCATGCAGTGCATGTTGCCAGCTGTACCGGGCTTATGCCGGTAAGCCCCGCCCCCATCGCGGTAAGCCCCGCCCCGGCTCCGACGCTATGCCATGCAGTGCATGTTGCCAGCTGTACCGGGCTTATGCCGGTAAGCCCCGCCCCCATCGCGGTAAGCCCCGCCTTCGGCTCCGACGCTATGCCATGCAGTGCATGTTGCCAGCTGTACCGGGCTTATGCCGGTAAGCCCCGCCCCCATCGCGGTAAGCCCCGCCTCCGGCTCCGACGCTATGCCATGCAGTGCATGTTTCCAGCTGTACCGGGCTTATGCCGGTAAGCCCCGCCACCGGCTCCGACGCTATGCCAAGCAGTGCATGTTGCCAGCTGTACCGGGCTTATGCCGGTAAGCCCCGCCCCCATCGCGGTAAGCCCCGCCTCAGGCTCCGACGCTATGCCATGCAGGGCATGTTGCCAGCTGTACCGAGCTTATGCCTGTAAGCCCCGCCTCCGGCTCCGACGCTATGCCATGCAGTGCATGTTGCCAGCTGTACCGGGCTTATGCCGGTAAGCCCCGCCCCCATCGCGGTAAGCCCCGCCCCGGCTCCGACGCTATGCCATGCACTTTATGTTGCCAACTGTATCGGCTTAAGCCGGTAAGCCCCGCACCCATTGCGGGGGCTTGTTTAAAAATACAAATGTCAGTGCAATGCCATGAGAAATAACAGCGGCCCAAGCGCCAAAAGAAAAAAAGTGTTGCGTCTGCTGAAGGAGTGGCAGTAAGCATTGCATGTTGCCAACAGTACCGGGCTTAAGCCGGAGTACCCAGACGAAACCTACACAATCACAGAGAACATTCAAACTCTTTGCAGATGTTGCCCTTAGTGGGATTTGAACCCAGGACCACAGCGCTGCAAGGCTAGTGTGCTAACCACTGAGCCACCGTGCTGCCTCTACAGAAATGTCATTTGAATGGGGGAATGTGTAAAAAAATGGGGTTGCTATGCCATGAGAAGCAACAGCCGACCAAGCGCCAAAGGAAATGAAGTGTTGCGTCTGCTGAAGAGGTGGCAGATAGCATTGCATGTTGCCATAGTTGCAAACTTTATCGGGCATGACGCGGTAAGCCCCGCCCCCCCGGCTCCGACGCTATGCCATGCAGTGCATGTTGCCAGCTGTACCGGGCTTATGCCGGTAAGCCCCGCCCCCATCGCGGTAAGCCCCGCCTCCGGCTCCGACGCCATGCCATGCAGTGCATGTTGCCAGCTGTACCGGGCTTATGCCGGTAAGCCCCGCCCCCATCGCGGTAAGCCCCGCCTCCGGCTCCGACGCCATGCCATGCAGTGCATGTTGCCAGCTGTACCGGGCTTATGCCGGTAAGCCCCGCCCCCATCGCGGTAAGCCCCGCCTCCGGCTCCGACGCCATGCCATTCAGTGCATGTTGCCAGCTGTACCGGGCTTATGCCGGTAAGCCCCGCCCCCATCGCGGTAAGCCCCGCCTCCGGCTCCGACGCTACGCCATGCAGTGCATGTTGCCAGCTGTACCGGGCTTATGCCGGTAAGCCCCGTCCCCATCGCGGTAAGCCCCGCCTCCGGCTCCGACGCTATGCCATGCAGTGCATGTTGCCAGCTGTACCGGGCTTATGCCGGTAAGCCCCGCCCCCATCGCGGTAAGCCCCGCCTCCGGCTCCGACGCTACGCCATGCAGTGCATGTTGCCAGCTGTACCGGGCTTATGCCGGTAAGCCCCGTCCCCATTGCGGGGGCTTGTTTAAAAATACAAATTTTCAGTACAATGCCATGAGAAGTAACAGCGGCCCCAGAGCCGAAAGAAAAAAAGTGTTGCGTCTGCTGAAGGGGTGGCAGTAAGCATTGCATGTTGCCAACAGTACCGGGCTTAAGCCGGAGTACCCAGACGAAACCTACACAAACACAGAGAACATTCAAACTCTTTGCAGATGTTGCCCTTAGTGGGATTTGAACACAGGACCACAGCGCTGCAAGGCTAGTGTGCTAACCACTGAGCCACCGTACTGCCTCTACAGAAATGCCATTTGAATGGGGGCATGTGTAAAAAAATGGGGTTGCTATGCCATGAGAAGCAACAGCCGACCAAGCGCCAAAGGAAATGAAGTGTTGCGTCTGCTGAAGAGGTGGCAGATAGCATTGCATGTTGCCATAGTTGCAAACTTTATCGGGCATGACGCGGTAAGCCCCGCCCCCCCCGACTCCGACGCTATGCCATGCAGTGCATGTTGCCAGCTGTACCGGGCTTATGCCGGTAAGCCCCGCCCCCATCGCGGTAAGCCCCGCCTCCGGCTCCGACGCCATGCCATGCAGTGCATGTTGCCAGCTGTACTGGGCTTATGCCGGTAAGCCCCGCCCCCATCGCGGTAAACCCCGCCTTCGGCTCCGACGCTATGCCATGCAGTGCATGTTGCCAGATGTACCGAGCTTATGCCTGTAAGCCCCGCCCCCATCGCGGTAAGCCCCGCCTTCGGCTCCGACACTATGCCATGCAGTGCATGTTGCCAGCTGTACCGGGCTTATGCCGGTAAGCCCCGCCCCCATCGCGGTAAGCCCCGCCCCGGCTCCGACGCTATGCCATGCAGTGCATGTTGCCAGCTGTACCGGGCTTATGCCGGTAAGCCCCGCCCCCATCGCGGTAAGCCCCGCCTTCGGCTCCGACGCTATGCCATGCAGTGCATGTTGCCAGCTGTACCGGGCTTATGCCGGTAAGCCCCGCCCCCATCGCGGTAAGCCCCGCCTCCGGCTCCGACGCTATGCCATGCAGTGCATGTTGCCAGCTGTTCCGGGCTTATGCCGGTAAGCCCCGCCCCCGGCTCCGACGCTATGCCACGCAGTGCATGTTGCCAGCTGTACCGGGCTTATGCCGGTAAGCCCCGCCCCCATCGCGGTAAGCCCCGCCTCCGGCTCCGACGCTATGCCATGCAGGGCATGTTGCCAGCTGTACCGAGCTTATGCCTGTAAGCCCCGCCTCCGGCTCCGACGCTATGCCATGCAGTGCATGTTGCCAGCTGTACCGGGCTTATGCCGGTAAGCCCCGCCCCCATCGCGGTAAGCCCCGCCCCGGCTCCGACGCTATGCCATGCACTTTATGTTGCCAACTGTATCGGCTTAAGCCGGTAAGCCCCGCACCCATTGCGGGGGCTTGTTTAAAAATACAAATGGCAGTGCAATGCCATGAGAAATAACAGCGGCCCCAGCGCCAAAAGAAAAAAAGTGTTGCGTCTGCTGAAGGAGTGGCAGTAAGCATTGCATGTTGCCAACAGTACCGGGCTTAAGCCGGAGTACCCAGACGAAACCTACACAATCACAGAGAACATTCAAACTCTTTGCAGATGTTGCCCTTAGTGGGATTTGAACCCAGGACCACAGCGCTGCAAGGCTAGTGTGCTAACCACTGAGCCACCGTGCTGCCTCTACAGAAATGTCATTTGAATGGGGGAATGTGTAAAAAAATGGGGTTGCTATGCCATGAGAAGCAACAGCCGACCAAGCGCCAAAGGAAATGAAGTGTTGCGTCTGCTGAAGAGGTGGCAGATAGCATTGCATGTTGCCATAGTTGCAAACTTTATCGGGCATGACGCGGTAAGCCCCGCCCCCCCGGCTCCGACGCTATGCCATGCAGTGCATGTTGCCAGCTGTACCGGGCTTATGCCGGTAAGCCCCGCCCCCATCGCGGTAAGCCCCGCCTCCGGCTCCGACGCCATGCCATGCAGTGCATGTTGCCAGCTGTACCGGGCTTATGCCGGTAAGCCCCGCCCCCATCGCGGTTAGCCCCGCCTCCGGCTCCGACGCCATGCCATGCAGTGCATGTTGCCAGCTGTACCGGGCTTATGCCGGTAAGCCCCGCCCCCTTCTCCGACGCTATGCCACGCAGTGCATGTTGCCAGCTGTACCGGGCTTATGCCGGTAAGCCCCGCCCCCATCGCGGTAAGCCCCGCCTCCGGCTCCGACGCTATGCCATGCAGAGCATGTTGCCAGCTGTACCAAGCTTATGCCTGTAAGCCCCGCCCCCATCGCGGTAAGCCCCGCCTCCGGCTCCGACGCTATGCCATGCAGTGCATGTTGCCAGCTGTACCGGGCTTATGCCGGTAAGCCCCGCCCCCATCGCGGTAAGCCCCGCCCCGGCTCCGACGCTATGCCATGCACTTTATGTTGCCAACTGTATCGGCTTAAGCCGGTAAGCCCCGCACCCATTGCGGGGGCTTGTTTAAAAATACAAATGGCAGTGCAATGCCATGAGAAATAACAGCGGCCCCAGCGCGAAAAGAAAAAAAGTGTTGCGTCTGCTGAAGGGGTGGCAGTAAGCATTGCATGTTGCCAACAGTACCGGGCTTAAGCCGGTAGGCCCCGCCCCCTGCGCCAACTAAATGCTATGCAATCCAATATATATATACATATTTTGTTTGTTTTTGGAAGGAAACCGGAGTACCCAGACGAAACCTACACAAACACAGAGAACATTCAAACTCTTCGCAGATGTTGCCCTTAGTGGGATTTGAACCCAGGACCACAGCGCTGCAAGGTTAGTGTGCTAACCACTGAGCCACCGTGCTGCCTCTACAGAAATGTCATTTGAATGGGGGAATGTGTAAAAAAAATGGGGTTGCTATGCCATGAGAAGCAACAGCCGACCAAGCGCCAAAGGAAATGAAGTGTTGCGTCTGCTGAAGAGGTGGCAGATAGCATTGCATGTTGCCATAGTTGCAAACTTTATCGGGCATGACGCGGTAAGCCCCGCCCCCCCCGGCTCCGACGCTATGCCATGCAGTGCATGTTGCCAGCTGTACCGGGCTTATGCCGGTAAGCCCCGCCCCCATCGCGGTAAGCCCCGCCTTCGGCTCCGACGCTACGCCATGCAGTGCATGTTGCCAGCTGTACCGGGCTTATGCCGGTAAGCCCCGCCCCCATCGCGGTAAGCCCCGCCCCGGCTCCGACGCTATGCCATGCACTTTATGTTGCCAACTGTACCGGCTTAAGCCGGTAAGCCCCGACCCCATTGCGGGGGCTTGTTTAAAAATACAAATGGCAGTGCAATGCCATGAGAAGTAACAGCGGCCCCAGCACGAAAAGAAAAAAAGTGTTGCGTTTGCTGAAGGAGTGGCAGTAAGCATTGCATGTTGCGGAGTACCCAGACGAAACCTACACAAACACAGAGAACATTCAAACTCTTTGCAGATGTTGCCCTTAGTGGGATTTGAACCCAGGACCACAGCGCTGCAAGGCTAGTGTGCCAACCACTGAGCCACCGTGCTGCCTCTATAGAAATGCCATTTGAATGGGGGCATGTGTAAAAAAATGGGGTTGCTATGCCATGAGAAGCAACAGCCGACCAAGCGCCAAAGGAAATGAAGTGTTGCGTCTGCTGAAGAGGTGGCAGATAGCATTGCATGTTGCCATAGTTGCAAACTTTATCGGGCATGACGCGGTAAGCCCCGCCCCCCCCCGGCTCCGACGCTATGCCATGCAGTGCATGTTGCCAGCTGTACCGGGCTTATGCCGGTAAACCCCGCCCCCATCGCGGTAAGCCCCGCCTTCGGCTCCGACGCTACTCCATGCAGTGCATGTTGCCAGCTGTACCGGGCTTATGCCGGTAAGCCCCGCCCCCATCGCGGTAAGCCCCGCCCCGGCTCCGACGCTATGCCATGCACTTTATGTTGCCAACTGTACCGGCTTAAGCCGGTAAGCCCCGCCCCCATTGCGGGGGCTTGTTTAAAAATACAAATGGCAGTTCAATGCCATGAGAAGTAACAGCGGCCCCAGCGCCGAAAGAAAAAAAGTGTTGCGTCTGCTGAAGGGGTGGCAATAAGCATTGCATGTTGCCAACAGTACCGGGCTTAAGCCGGTAGGCCCCGCCCCCTGCTCCAACACAATGCTATGCAATCCTCTGTAATCCAATATGCGAAAATTATTATGTTAATTTGTTTTCCCTAAGACCCATTGGCATCACAACATTGGGGGTATTATCGCCCCTGCGAGCCCCTGGGACGAAGGAATATTTAATGAATACTTAATAGTAAACCTTTTTAATCTTTATTGCTCCTCCCCCAGGAAGTATAAATAGACTCCACCTCCCCACACACCTCAGTCAATTATAACGAACATAACACAGGGAGGGTGTCTTGTGATGCCAATGGGTCTTAGGGAAAACAAATTAACATAATAATTTTCGCTTCCCTATCGTCCCATTGGCATCACAACATTGGGGAACTAGCAAGAATGTTCCTCAATGGGTGGGTTCTCGATTACAGCTGCAGACAATATTGATCTTGCAAACGTAGTTCTTGTAGCACAAGACGTGTCCAAACGATAGTGTTTTACAAAGGTCAACAGGGAAGACCAGGTTGCTGCCTGACAAATCTCCTCCAGGGGCACAGCAGCACGCTCGGCCCAGCTAGAGGCTACCGCCCTGGTCGAATGAGCCCTAGTGAACTCCGGCGGAGCGAGATCGGCCAACGTGTAACAAAGCGATATGGCATCGCAGATCCACCTAGATATTGTAGGCTTTGATGCCTTCCTTCCCCTATTTTGGCCAGAGAAAAGCACAAAGAAATTTTCTTCCTTGCGAAAAGAAGTTACTCTGTCTAGGTAAATTCTTATTGATCTTGAAACGTCCAGAAGCGAAAGATCCAATTCTTCCTGAGCTGATCCGGCCGGCGAAAAAACGGGAAGTACCACTGATTGATTAATATTAGTAACAGTGGCTACCTTAGGAAGAAACCCTGGAAGGAATCGCAAAATGACTTTGTCCTGAAAAAACCTCACATAAGGCGGAGAGGAACCGAAAGCCTGCAGTTCTCCCACTCTTTTGGCAGTTGTAACTGCCAACAAAAACGCCACCTTGAGGGATAGAAATTTAAGATCTGTTTCCTCCAGAGGCTCAAATGGTGGAAGACATAGACGCCTTAGCACCAAGGACAAATCCCAAGGGTCCGCTTGTCTGACTATGCTAGGTCTTAATCTTGTGACCGCCTTGATGAAGTTCTTGATTTCCATAAACTGGAATAGGCGTAAACTTAGATGTGCTGAAAGGGCCGCTATCTGGACTTTAATGGATGCCGGCTTGAGTCCTCTGTCAAACCCCTCCTGTAGAAATTCTAAAATTTGAGGGGTAGAACTTGTTGTTGGCTCAACCCCCTTTACAGCACACCAAGCCTGGAAAATTTTCCATATTCTTAGGTAAGATCTATTTGTGGCCGCGCTGCGTGCATGAGAGAGAGTCTGCAAGACTCTCTCCGATAACCCAGGCTCTAGAATGGCCCCTCCAGCCTCCAAGCCGTCAGGTTGAGGCTGTCCAGGTCCCTGCAAAGATGTTGCCCCTGGACTATAAGGTCCGGATGGCGAGGTAGTTTCCACCAATTCCCTCTGCTCATGATCATGAGCAGGGAAAACCAAGACCTCTTCGGCCAGAAGGGGGCCACCATGATTACTGATGCTTGATCGATCCTGATCTTCGTCAGTACCCTGGGAATCATGGAGATTGGTGGGAAGATGTAGGCTAGTTGAAAATCCCATGGAATTGTCATAGCGTCTACTACCGTCGGGTTGTCCGAGGTGTACAGGGAACAAAATCGCGTCAGTTTGGCATTGTTTGCTGACGCCATGAGGTCTATCTGAGGAAGTCCCCAACGCTGAGTTAGCTGAATGAACACTCTCCTTGAAAGTGACCATTCCCCTGGGACTGTAAGACCTCGACTCAAGCGATCTGCTAGAGTATTGTGTATTCCCCTGATATGCATTGCAAATAACCTGGACACTCTGGTTTCCGCCCATTTGAAGATCTTCTCCACTTCCCTGAGAAGTGAAGGGGATCTGGTACCTCCCTGCTTGTTCAGGTAGGCCACACAGGCTATGTTGTCCGTCCTGATTCTTACCGCCTGGTGCAGAATGGCAGGAGTAAAATGAAGAAGAGCAAGATAAATTGCCCTGAGTTCCCGAATGTTGGAAGGAAGAGCAGACTCCTGCGGGTTCCATACACCCGAGACCGTGTTGTGTAAGAGATGTGCCCCCCAACCTGTCCCCGAAGCGTCTGTTGTTATTGTTAACCAATGTGGTTCTGATATTGAAGCTCCATGCCTTACCCGCCTCCACCACATCAGAGACTGTCGTGTTGGTGTGGACAGGATATGTGTTGCATCTAAGTCTTCCAGCCTTCGATTCCAGACTGCGAGTACCTCTGTCTGGAGGAGTCTCATGTGCCACAGTGCCCACGGAACGGCTTCTGCTGTCGAGGTGAGTAGACCCAGGAACCTCATTAGAGTTCTTATAGACACTTGACGCGGAGGGATTAGAAATTGCGCTCCTGCCTGGATACGTTGTACTCTGGGAGTGGAAAGAAACAATTTCATTTGAAACGAATCTATTAGGAACCCTAGAAAGACCTTGGTCCTGGATGGAGTAAGGTCTGACTTGTCGTGGTTGATAAGCCATCCTAGCTGTTGCAATATGTCCTGGACATAATTCAGCTGCTGACTCAGAAGATTCTGAGTCTGAGCCATAATCAACCAGTCGTCTAGGTATGGTATGATCTTTATTCCCTGCAGACGGAACAAGACCATCATTGAGGATACAATTTTTGTAAATACGAAAGGGGCAGAGGTTATCCCGAAGGGGAGAACCTTGAATTGTAAATGCCTCACCTTCCCTTGAAGTTCTATCGCGATCCTCAGGTACCTTCTGTGAGCCTCTAGGATCGGAACATGGAGATATGCATCCTGAAGGTCTATGGATGCCATAAAATCCCCCTCTTGGAGGACAGAACTTACCGATTTTATACTCTCCATGCGAAACCTCTTTTTTATTAAGAATCTGTTTAGATAACGCAGATCTATAATAAGTCTCCACTTTCCGGACGGCTTGGGCACGAGAAACACTGGAGAGTACACTCCCAGACCAACCTCTGTTGGCGGAACGCTCTCTAAGGCTTCTATGGAAAGAAGATGAAGAATCTCTCTTTCTAGAACCGTCTGCTTTTCTGGAGCTAGTTTCCTTGATAGTAGAAACCTTGGGGAGGAAGAAGAGAAAAAAGAAGAACATAGCCACTGCTTATAATTTTTATTACCCATTGATCGTGAATCAGTCTTTCCCAGGCTGGGAGGAATAGGGCTAATCGCCCTCCCACTGGGACACTTCTGGCGTCAGAAGTCGGGTTTCTTTGAATCTCTATTCTGTTGTTTGCCGGTTGTTCTTCTAGAGTAATTTCTTCCTCTCCCTCTATACTGATACCTGCCTCTCCCACGCTGAGGCGACCTTGCCCTCCGAAAGGACTCACGTGGTTTCTGTGAGAGTGGTAAAGATTTCCCTTTTTTATCAGATAGCTCCTCCATAAGTTTGTCCAATTCGGAACCAAACAACCTTCCTGGTTGGAATTCCATATTACATAACTGGAATTTGGAATTAGCATCCCCAAACCAGGGTTTTAACCAGAGCGCTCTCCTACCTGCAGTGGAGAGGGCCATGGTTTTTGAAGCCAGCCTGGTCCCCTGGGAAGCTGCGTCACAAAGGAAATCAATCCCCATATTTATTTTCTTGAAGGAGCGAAGGACCTTGTCCCTGCTCACTCCTGATTCCAGGTTTTCCTGGACCTTGGCTAGCCACCTCCTGAGGCTTCTAGAAACCTCGAATGAAGAGATTGAAACTGCCCCTTGGGCAGCGCCCGCGGTATAAGATCTTTTAAGGGCAACCTCAACTCTTCTGTCCATAGGGTCCTTTAGATTTGACCCATCCTCAGCCGGCAAGACCGTGCGTTTGGACAGCTTGGCGATTGCCGTATCAACCTTGGGAGGTTCAATCCAATCCTTGCTTTGCTCTTCATTAAGAACATACAAGGTTTTAAACCTCTTGCTCAGGACAGGAGCCTTCTCAGGCTTTTTCCACTCTGTCTGGAGCATAGACATGGAAGTCTCCCCCACATAAAAGGCCCTAGGCTTTTTTGCGGCGGAGGTACCCTCTTCCGGTTCTTCTGGGTGGATCTCCGCCTGCACAGCTTTGCGAAGCTTATATATTCTATCTGCAGTGAAGTATCCCTTAAATAGTTCTTTTTCATCCTCTGAAGTAGAGGAAGACTCAGAAGAAGAGGAAGATGATCTCTTCTGATTAGCAATCTTCAACTCAGACCCCTAGGGTAAGAATATATATACACATCAGACACTGACCCAGATAGCCTATTCAGTAAATAGGAAGCTTACTTACAGGCTGGGAAGTAGAGGGAGAAACACTGCGTTTACTCTTTTTCTTAACCTGACGGTTATCATTATTCTCAGCAAGGGTCTTTTGGACATAATCCTTGACCCAAATGACCACGTCCTGAACGTCCGGCTCCTCATTAGGTCTATCCACCGGTTTGGGACGACATGATGTACATAGAACTGCAATAATATTTATGCATAAATACTTTTGCTAAAAACAAAGAGCCAAGCCTTATCTGTGTAGCAGATTTCCTACGGTATTCGTATCCATCCGGGAGAGGAGTCTCACAGTCACCGCAAGTGAAATGCTTTCTCTTAGACGGCCTCTTTATAGAAGGGCTGGTATCCATCTCAGACATCTAAATACAAGAGGTAAGATAGTTTAATAGACCTGGTCCATAAACTGCAATTTCAACTTTGGCCACTAGGTGGCAGCATAGTACTTACATTGCCTCCACTGCAAGTGAAAAGGGCTCTCTCACAGAACTCAGGATCCACTGCTTGTAGGAATCCAAACAGCAGCACAGATCAGATGATCTGCCTGCTGTACCTCTGCAGCCTCCTTATATAGTGAGGCTGCAGCTGAGACGTGGCGTACGCTACGAAGCGCCGCCGGAAATACGGAAAAAACTAGGTGGAACGCATTTTGCGTTCCACCTGACGTCACTTCCGGTCCCTCAGTCCGGAAACCGGAAGTGCCGCGGCCGAGTGGAACGCATCTGCGTTCCACTGTAATCGGCCACAGAAAGAGAAGAAGGAAAGCGCACAGCTCCACAGCAATGTGCGGGATTCATCCTGAGGCACTACAAATACCTCTACCAAGGTCTCCAGCGGGGTAGCTTCTACGAACACCGCCTACAGGTACCTAAAAGGAAAAAATGGGGGGGAGGAGGGATAGTCCCAAAGGGCTACAGAAACGAAGTAAAAAAGACTGAGGTGTGTGGGGAGGTGGAGTCTATTTATACTTCCTGGGGGAGGAGCAATAAAGATTAAAAAGGTTTACTATTAAGTATTCATTAAATATTCCTTCGTCCCAGGGGCTCGCAGGGGCGATAATACCCCCAATGTTGTGATGCCAATGGGACGATAGGGAAATATATATATTATGTTTGTTTTTGGAAGGAAACCGGAGTACCCTGACGAAACCTACACAAACACAGAGAACATTCAAACTCTTTGCAGATGTTGCCCTTAGTGGGATTTGAACCCAGGACCACAGCGCTGCAAGGCTAGTAAAAAATGGGGTTGCTATGCCTTGAGAAGCAACAGCCGACAAAGCGCCAAAGGAAATGAAGTGTTCCGTCTGCTGAAGAGGTGACAGATAGCATTGCATGTTGCCATAGTTGCAAACTTTATCGGGCATGACGCGGTAAGCCCCGCGCCTCCGGCTCCGACGCTATGCAATGCATTGCATGTTGCCAGCAGTACCGGGCTTATGCCGGTAAGCCCCGCCCCCATCGCGGTAAGCCCCGCCTCCGGCTCCGACGCTACGCCATGCAGTGCATGTTGCCAGCTGTACCGTGCTTATGCCGGTAAGCCCCGCCCCTATCGCGGTAAGCCCCGCCTCCGGCTCCGACGTTATGCCATGCAGTGCATGTTGCCAGCTGTACCGGGCTAATGCCGGTAAGCCCCGGCTCCGACGCTCTGCCATGCAGTGCATGTTGCCAGCTGTACCGGGCTTATGCCGGTAAGCCCCGCCCCCATCGCGGTAAGCCCCGCCTCCGGCTCCGACGCTATGCCATGCAGTGCATGTTGCCAGCTGTACCGGGCTTATGCCGGTAAGCCCCGCCCCCATCGCGGTAAGCCCCGCCTCCGGCTCCATGCCATGCAGTGCATGTTGCCAGCTGTACCTGGCTTATGCCGGTAAGCCCCGCCCCCGGCTCCGACGCTATGCCACGCAGTGCATGTTGCCAGCTGTACCGGGCTTATGCCGGTAAGCCCCGCCCCCATCGCGGTAAGCCCCGCCCCGGCTCCGACGCTATGCCATGCACTTTATGTTGCCAACTGTACCGGCTTAAGCCGGTAAGCCCCGCCCCCATTGCGGGGGCTTGTTTAAAAATACAAATGGCAGTACAATGCCATTAGAAGTAACAGCGGCCCCAGCGCCGAAAGAAAAAAAGTGTTGCGTCTGCTGAAGGGGTGGCAGTAAGCATTGCATGTTGCCAACAGTACCGGGCATAAGCCGGTAGGCCCCGCCCCCTGCGCCAACACAATGCTATGCAGTCCTCTGTAATCCAATATATATATATATATTATGTTTGTTTTTGGAAGGAAACTGGAGTACCCAGACGAAACCTACACAAACACAGAGAACATTCAAACTCTTCGCAGATGTTGCCCTTAGTGGGATTTGAACCCAGGACCTCAGCAGTACAATGCCATGAGAAGTAACAGCGGCCCCAGCGCCGAAAGAAAAAAAGTGTTGCGTCTGCTGAAGGAGTGGCAGTAAACATTGCATGTTGCCAACAGTACCGGGCTTAAGCCGGAGTACCCAGACGAAACCTACACAAACACAGAGAACATTCAAACTCTTCGCAGATGTTGCCCTTAGTGGGATTTGAACCCAGGACCACAGCGCTGCAAGGCTAGTGTGCTAACCACTGAGCCACCGTGCTGCCTCTACAGAAATGTCATTTGAATGGGGGAATGTGTAAAAAAATGGGGTTGCTATGCCATGAGAAGCAACAGCCGACCAAGCGCCAAAGGAAATGAAGTGTTGCGTCTGCTGAAGAGGCGGCAGATAGCATTGCATGTTGCCATAGTTGCAAACTTTATCGGGCATGACGCGGTAAGCCCCGCCCCCCCCCGGCTCCGACGCTATGCCATGCAGTGCATGTTGCCAGCTGTACCGGGCTTATGCCGGTAAGCCCCGCCTCCATCGCGGTAAGCCCCGCCCCGGCTCCGACGCTATGCCATGCACTTTATGTTGCCAACTGTACCGGCTTAAGCCGGTAAGCACCGCCCCCATTGCGGGGCCTGTTTAAAAATACAAATGGCAGTGCAATGCCATGAAAAGTAACAGCGGCCCCAGCGCCGAAATAAAAAAAATGTTGCGTCTGCTGAAGGGGTGGCAGTAAGCATTGCATGTTGCCAGCTGTACCGGGGCTTATGCCGGTAAGCCCCGCCCCCATCGCGGTAAGCCCCGCCTCCGGCTCCGACGCTATGCCATGCAGTGCATGTTGCCAGCTGTTTGGGCTTATGCCGGTAAGCCCAGCCCCCATCGCGGTAAGCCCCGCCCCCGGCTCCGACGCTATGCCATGCACTTTATGTTGCCAACTGTACCGGCTTAAGCCGGTAAGCACCGCCCCCATTGCGGGGGCTTGTTTAAAAATACAAATGGCAGTACAATGCCATGAGAAGTAACAGCGGCCCCAGCGCCGAAAGAAAAAAAGTGTTGCGTCTGCTGAAGGGGTGGCAGTAAGCATTGCATGTTGCCAACAGTACCGGGCTTAAGCCGGTAGGCCCAGCCCCCTGCGCCAACACAATGCTATGCAAGTCCTCTGTAATCCAATATATATTATGTTTGTTTTTGGAAGGAAACCGGAGTACCCAGACGAAACCTACACAAACACAGAGAACATTCAAACTCTTCGCAGATGTTGCCCTTAGTGGATTTGAACCCAGGACTACAGCGCTGCAAGGTTAGTGTGCTAACCACTGAGGCCACCGTGCTGCCTCTACAGAAATGTCATTTGAATGGGGGAATGTGTAAAAAAAATGGGGTTGCTATGCCATGAGAAGCAACAGTCGACCAAGCGCCAAAGGAAATGAAGTGTTGCGTCTGCTGAAGAGGTGGCAGATAGCATTGCATGTTGCCATAGTTTGCAAACTTTATCGGGCATGACGCGGTAAGCCCCGCCCCCCCGGCTCCGACGCTATGCCATGCAGTGCATGTTGCCAGCTGTACCGGGCTTATGCCGGTAAGCCCCGCCCCCATCGCGGTAAGCCCCGCCTCCGGCTCCGACGCCATGCCATGCAGTGCATGTTGCCAGCTGTACCGGGCTTATGCCGGTAAGCCCCGCCCCCATCGCGGTAAGCCCCGCCTCCGGCTCCGACGCTACGCCATGCAGTGCATGTTGCCAGCTGTACCGAGCTTATGCCTGTAAGCCCCGCCCCCATCGCGGTAAGCCCCGCCTCCGGCTCCGACGCTATGCCATGCAGTGCATATTGCCAGCTGTACCGGGCTTATGCCGGTAAGCCCCGCCCCCATCGCGGTAAGCCCCGCCCCGGCTCCGACGCTATGCCATGCACTTTATGTTGCCAACTGTATCGGCTTAAGCCGGTAAGCCCCGCACCCATTGCGGGGGCTTGTTTAAAAATACAAATGGCAGTGCAATGCCATGAGAAATAACAGCGGCCCCCAGCGCGAAAAGAAAAAAAGTGTTGCGTCTGCTGAAGGGGTGGCAGTAAGCATTGCATGTTGCCAACAGTACCGGGCTTAAGCCGGTAGGCCCCGCCCCCTGCGCCAACTAAATGCTATGCAATCCTCTGTAATCCAATATATATCTACATATTTGTTTGTTTTTGGAAGGAAACCGGAGTACCCAGACGAAACCTACACAAACACAGAGAACATTCAAACTCTTCGCAGATGTTGCCCTTAGTGGGATTTGAACCCAGGACCACAGCGCTGCAAGGTTAGTGTGCTAACCACTGAGCCAACCGTGCCTGCCTCCTACAGAAATGTCATTTGAATGGGGGAATGTGTAAAAAAAATGGGGTTGCTATGCCATGAGAAGCATTAGCCGACCAAGCGCCAAAGGAAATGAAGTGTTGCGTCTGCTGAAGAGGTGGCAGATAGCATTGCATGTTGCCATAGTTGCAAACTTTATCGGGCATGAGGCGGTAAGCCCCGCCCCCCGGCTCCGACGCTATGCCATGCAGTGCATGTTGCCAGCTGTACCGGGCTTTTACCGGTAAGCCCCGCCCCCATCGCAGTAAGCCCCGCCTCCGGCTCCGACGCCATGCCATGCAGTGCATGTTGCCAGCTGTACCGGGCTTATGCCGGTAAGCCCCGCCCCCATCGCGGTAAGCCCCGCCTCCGGGTCCTAAGCCATGCCATGCAGTGCATGTTGCCAGCTGTACCGGGCTTATGCCGGTAAGCCCCGCCCCCATCGCGGTAAGCCCCGCCTCCGGCTCCGACGCCATGCCATGCAGTGCATGTTGCCAGCTGTACCGGGCTTATGCCGGTAAGCCCCGCCCCCATCGCGGTAAGCCCCGCCTCCGGCTCCGACGCTACGCCATGCAGTGCATGTTGCCAGCTGTACCGAGCTTATGCCTGTAAGCCCCGCCCCCATCGCGGTAAGCCCCGCCTCCTACTCCGACGCTATGCCATGCAGTGCATGTTGCCAGCTGTACCGGGCTTATGCCGGTAAGCCCCGCCCCCATCGCGGTAAGCCCCGCCCCGGCTCCGACGCTATGCCATGCACTTTATGTTGCCAACTGTATCGGCTTAAGCCGGTAAGCCCCGCACCCATTGCGGGGGCTTGTTTAAAAATACAAATGGCAGTGCAATGCCATGAGAAATAACAGCGGCCCCAGCGCCAAAAGAAAAAAAGTGTTGCGTCTGCTGAAGGAGTGGCAGTAAGCATTGCATGTTGCCAACAGTAACCGGGCTTAAGCCGGAGTACCCAGACGAAACCTACACAATCACAGAGAACATTCAAACTCTTTGCAGATGTTGCCCTTAGTGGGATTTGAACCCAGGACCACAGCGCTGCAAGGCTAGTGTGCTAACCAATGAGCCACCGTGCTGCCTCTACAAAAATGTCATTTGAATGGGGGAATGTGTAAAAAAAATGGGGTTGCTGTGCCATGAGAAGCAACAGCCGACCAAGCGCCAAAGGAAATGAAGTGTTGCGTCTGCTGAAGAGGTGGCAGATAGCATTGCATGTTGCCATAGTTGCAAACTTTATCGGGCATGACGCGGTAAGCCCCGCCCCCCCGGCTCCGACGCTATGCCATGCAGTGCATGTTGCCAGCTGTACCGGGCTTATGCCGGTAAGCCCCGCCCCCATCGCGGTAAGCCCCGCCTCCGGCTCCGACGCCATGCCATGCAGTGCATGTTGCCAGCTGTACCGGGCTTAAGCCGGTAAGCCCCGCCCCCATCGCGGTAAGCCCGCCCCCGGCTCCGACGCTACGCCATGCAGTGCATGTTGCCAACTGTATCGGCTTAAGCCGGTAAGCCCCGCACCCATTGCGGGGGCTTGTTTAAAAATACAAATGGCAGTGCAATGCCATGAGAAATAACAGCGGCCCCCAGCGCGAAAAGAAAAAAGTGTTGCGTCTGCTGAAGTAAGCATTGCATGTTGCCAACAGTACCGGGCTTAAGCCGGTAGGCCCCGCCCCCTGCGCCAACTAAATGCTATGCAATCCTCTGTAATCCAATATATATATACATATTTTGTTGTTTTTGAAGGAAACCGGAGTACCCAGACGAAACCTACACAAACACAGAGAACATTCAAACTCTTCGCAGATGTGCCCTTAGTGGGATTTGAACCCAGGACCACAGCGCTGCCAAGGTTAGTGTGCTAACCACTGAGCCACCGTGCTGCCTCTACAGAAATGTCATTTGAATGGGGGAATGTGTAAAAAAACATGGGGTTGCTATGCCATGAGAAGCAACAGCCGACCAAGCGCCAAAGGAAATGAAGTGTTGCGTCTGCTGAAGAGGTGGCAGATAGCATTGCATGTTGCCATAGTTGCAAACTTTATCGGGCATGACGCGGTAAGCCCCGCCCCCCGGCTCCGACGCTATGCCATGCAGTGCATGTTGCCAGCTGTACCGGGCTTTTGCCGGTAAGCCCCGCCCCCATCGCGGTAAGCCCGCCTCCGGCTCCGACGCCATGCCATGCAGTGCATGTTGCCAGCTGTACCGGGCTTATGCCGGTAAGCCCCGCCCCATCGCGGTAAGCCCCGCCTCCGGGTCCTACGCCATGCCATGCAGTGCATGTTGCCAGCTTGTACCGGGCTTATGCCGGTAAGCCCCGCCCCCATCGCGGTAAGCCCCGCCTCCGGCTCCGACGCCATGCCATGCAGTGCATGTTGCCAGCTGTACCGGGCTTTTGCCGGTAAGCCCCGCCCCCATCGCGGTAAGCCCCGCCTCCGGCTCCGACGCTACGCCATGCAGTGCATGTTGCCAGCTGTACCGAGCTTATGCCTGTAAGCCCCGCCCCCATCGCGGTAAGCCCCGCCTCCGGCTCCGACGCTATGCCATGCAGTGCATGTTGCCAGCTGTACCGGGCTTATGCCGGTAAGCCCCGCCCCCATCGCGGTAAGCCCCGCCCGGCTCCGACGCTATGCCATGCAGTTTATGTTGCCAACTGTATCGGCTTAAGCCGGTAAGCCCCGCACCCATTGCGGGGGCTTGTTTAAAAATACAAATGGCAGTGCAATGCCATGAGAAATAACAGCGGCCCCAGCGCCAAAAGAAAAAAAGTGTTGCCGTCTGCTGAAGGAGTGGCAGTAAGCATTGCATGTTGCCACCAGTACCGGGCTTAAGCCGGAGTACCCAGACGAAACCTACACAATCACAGAGAACATTCAAACTCTTTGCAGATGTTGCCCTTAGTGGGATTTGAAACCAGGACCACAGCGCTGCAAGGCTAGTGTGCTAACCAATGAGCCACCGTGCTGCCTCTACAAAAATGTCATTTGAATGGGGGAATGTGTAAAAAAAATGGGGTTGCTATGCCATGAGAAGCAACAGCCGACCAAGCGCCAAAGGAAATGAAGTGTTGCGTCTGCTGAAGAGGTGGCAGATAGCATTGCATGTTGCCATAGTTGCAAACTTTATCGGGCATGACGCGGTAAGCCCCGCCCCCCCGGCTCCGACGCTATGCCATGCAGTGCATGTTGCCAGCTGTACCGGGCTTATGCCGGTAAGCCCCGCCCCCATCGCGGTAAGCCCCGCCTCCGGCTCCGACGCTATGCCATGCAGTGCATGTTGCCAGCTGTACCGGGCTTATGCCGGTAAGCCCCGCCCCCATCGCGGTAAGCCCCGCCTCCGGCTCCGACGCTACGCCATGCAGTGCATGTTGCCAGCTGTACCGGGCTTATGCCGGTAAGCCCCGCCCCCATCGCGGTAAGCCCCGCCTCCGGCTCCGACGCTATTGCATGCAGTGCATGTTGCCAGCTGTACCGGGCTTATGCCGGTAAGCCCCGCCCCCATCGCGGTAAGCCCCCGCCCCCGGCTCCGACGCTATGCCATGCAGTGCATGTTGCCAGCTGTACCGGGCTTATGCCGGTAAGCCCCGCCCCCATCGCGGTAAGCCCCGCCTCCGCCTCCGACGCTATGCCATGCAGTGCATGTTGCCAGCTGTACCGAGCTTATGCCTGTAAGCCCCGCCCCCATCGCGGTAAGCCCCGCCTCCGGCTCCGACGCTATGCCATGCAGTGCATGTTGCCAGCTGTACCGGGCTTATGCCGGTAAGCCCCGCCCCCATCGCGGTAAGCCCCGCCCCGGCTCCGACGCTATGCCATGCACTTTATGTTGCCAACTGTATCGGCTTAAGCCGGTAAGCCCCGCACCCATTGCGGGGGCTTGTTTAAAAATACAAATGGCAGTGCAATGCCAATGAGAAATAACAGCGGCCCCCAGCGCGAAAAGAAAAAAAGTGTTGCGTCTGCTGAAGGGGTGGCAGTAAGCATTGCATGTTGCCAACAGTACCGGGCTTAAAGAGAACCTATCATCTAAATTTCACTGTCCCTAATATTAAAGTATATCTTTCCCTAAGTCTATCCATGAAGATACAGACTGCCTTTGCAGTCTGTATCTTATGCCTTACCTACTCTTTCGTATCTCTGTAAGCAAGGCCGGGCGCCGCCATCTTGATGACGTCATTTGCGTTCCACCGTTGGAACGCAAGTTGCGTCATCAAGATGGCGGCGCCTGGCCTTGCTTGCACAGAAACAGAGGATTAGGTAAAGTAGAAGATACAGACTGTAAAGGCAGTCTGTATCTTCATGAAGTCTATTTATGAAGATACAGACTGCCTTTGCAGTCTGTATCTATGCCTTACCTACTACTTCGTGCCGGTGCAGCAGGGCCGGCGCCGCCATCTTGATTACGTCTTTGCGTTCCACCGCTGGAACGCAAGTTACGTCATCAAGATGGCGGCGCCGGCCTTGCTGCACAGAAACAGAGTAAGTAAAGTAGAAGATACAGACTGTAAAGGCAGTCTGTATCTTCATGAAGTCTATTTATGAAGATACAGACTGTCTTTACAGTCTGTATCTTCTACTTTACCTAATCCTCCGTTCTGTGCAGCAAGGCCGGCGCCGCCATCTTGATGACGTATACTTGCGTTCCAGCGGTGGAACGCAAAGACGTAATCAAGATGGCGGCGCCGGCCCCTGCTGCACCGGCACAGAGTAGTAGGTAAGGCATAAGATACAGACTGCAAAGGCAGTCTGTATCTTCATAAATAGACTTCATGAAGATACAGACTGCCTTTACAGTCTTATACTTTACCTAATCCGCTTGTTGGTGTAGCTAGGCCGGGGGGGGGGGCGCCATCTTGAAGACGTGACTTGCGTTCCAGCGGTGGAACGCAAGTGACGTCATCAAGATGGCGGGCCCCCACCGGCCTTGCTGCCGCTCTGCATGACGGGAGTTTCCTGTCTCGCGCCGGCTCTTTTGAAAAGAGCCGGCGCGAGGCAGGAAAGTAAAACAGAAATATTTGAAAAACGCAGCTTTAAAATTATTAATTATATTTACAAATATTGTTAAAATTAAGATTTACATCTAATTAGGGAATAAAAAAAAATTCATTTTCGCCCGTGATTGGTTCTCTTTAAGCCGGTAGGCCCCCGCCCCCTGCGCCAACTAAATGCTATGCAATCCTCTGTAATCCAATATATATATACATATTTTGTTTGTTTTTGGAAGGAAAACCGGAGTACCCAGACGAAACCTACACAAACACAGAGAACATTCAAACTCTTCGCAGATGTTGCCCTTAGTGGGATTTGAACCCAGGACCACAGCGCTGCAAGGTTAGTGTGCTAACCACTGAGCCACCGTGCTGCCTCTACAGAAATGTTATTTGAATGGGGAATGTGTAAAAAAAAGGGGTTTGCTATGCCATGAGAAGCATAGCCGACCAAGCGCCAAAGAAATGAAGGTTGCGTCTGCTGAAGAGGTGGCAGATAGCATTGCATGTGGCCATAGTTGCAAACTTTATCGGGCATGACGCGGTAAGCCCCGCCCCCCGGCTCCGACGCTAGGCCAGGCAGTGCATGTTGCCAGCTGTACCGGGCTTTGCCGTAAGCCCCGCCCCATCGACAGTAAGCCCCGCCTCCGGCTCGACGCCATGCCATGCAGTGCATGTTGCCAGCTGTACGGGCTTATGCCGGTAAGCCCCGCCCCATCGCGGTAAGCCCCGCCTCGGGTCTACGCCATGCCATGCAGTGCATGTTGCCAGCTGTACCGGGCTTATGCCGGTAAGCCCCGCCCCCATCGCGGTAAGCCCCGCCTCGGCTCCGGACGCCATGCCATGCAGTGCATGTTGCCCCCCCCAAAATGCTGTACCGGGATTATCCGGTAAGCCCCGCCCCCATGCGGTAAGCCAGCCTCCGGCTCCGACGCTACGCCATGCAGTGATGGTTGAAAGATGTTACCGAGCTATGCCTGTAAAGCACCGCCCCCATCGCGGTAAGCCCCGACTCGGCTCCGACGCTCGCCATGCAGTGCATGTTGCCAGCGGTACAGGGTTATGCGGTAAGCCCCGCCCCCATCGCGGTAAGCCCGCCCCGGCTCCGACGCTATGCCATGCACTTATGTTGCCACTGTTTATCGGCTGAAGCCGGATAAGCCCCGCACCCATTGCGGGGTGTTGTTGAAAAATACAAATGGCAGTGCAATGCCTATGAGAATACAGCGGCCAAGAGCCAAAAAGAAAAAAAGTGTTGCGTCTGCCTGAAGGAGTGGCAGAAGCATGCATGTTGAAACAGTACCGGGCTTAAGACGGAGTACCCAGACGAAAACCTACACAATCACAGAGAACATTCAAATTCTTTGCAGAGTTGCCTTAGGGGATTTGAACCCAGGGAACACAGCGCTGCAAGGCTAGTGTGCGAACAATGAGCCACCGTGCTGCCTCTACAAAATGTCATTGAATGGGGGAATGTGTAAAAAAAGGGTTGCTATGCCATTGAGAAGCAACAGTCCGACAAGCGCCAAAGGAAAGAAGTAGTTGCCTGTCTGCTGAAGGGGGCAGATAGCATTTGCATGTTGCCATAGTTGCAAACTTTATCGGGCATGACGCGGTAAGCCCCGCCCCCCGGCTCCGACGCTAGCCATGCAAGTGCATGTGCCAGCTGTACTGGGTTAGGCCGGTTAAGCCCGCCCCCATGCGGTAAGCCCGCCTCCGGCTCCGACGCCATGCCAGCAGGGATGTTGCCAGCTGTACCGGGCTTATGACGGTAAGCCCCGCCCCATCGCGGTAAGCCCGCCTCCGGGTCCTACGCCATGCCGATGCAGTGCATGTTGCAGGCTGTACCGGGCTTATGCGGAAGCCCCGACCCATCGCGGTAAGCCCCGCCTCGGAATCCGACGCCATGCCATGACATGGCATGTTGAAAGCTGTACCGGGCTTATGCGGTAAGCCCGCCCCCATCGCGGTAAGCCCCGCCTCGGCTCCGACGCTACGCCAGGCAGTGGCCATGTGCCAGCTGTTGTACCGAGCTTATTGCCTGTAAGCCCCGCCACCATCGCGGTAAGCCCCGCCTCCGACTCCGACGCTCATGCCATGGCAGTGCATGTTGCCAGCTGTACCGGCTTATGCCGGTAAGCCCCGCCCACATCGCGGGAAGCCCCGCCCCGGCTTCGACGCTATGCCTGCACTTTATGTTGCCAACTG
>NW_027208897.1:0-41669 GCF_027789765.1 Dendropsophus ebraccatus
AAAGTGCCTTGGATTCCAGATTGTTTGAGAGCCAACCCCCCCCCCCTCCTCCCCGACCTCAGCCCAGCACCTCTGCCCTCGCTGCCCGTCAATCAGGTCATGATGGGAGTTGTACTGTGCACTGTGGCCATTTAGGTTGCAGAAGTACAACTCCCCCCATGCCCTGCTCACAGTGCCCCGCGCCAATTTTCATTTTTGTGTTTTCGTTTTTCCTCCTACCCTTCTAGACCATATTATGTATGATGGAACCCCAAAATGATTATTTATGAAGATATAAATTGGTGAAATCGTAAAAATAGAATTATAATGGTAACTTTTGGGGGGTTCCTGTGTCTACGTAATGCACTATACAGTAAAAGTGACGTGATACTATTATTCTATAGGTCAGTCCGAAAACAACCATATGCAGGTTTACACAGATTCTCTAATGTTATATATTTTTTTATCAAATGCTTTTTTTTTTTTTGCAATTTAAGTATTAATAAAATGGCCCTACTGTGACGCTTATAACGGTTATAGTTTTTCATCTATGGTGCTGTATGGGGTGTCATTTTTTTGCGCCATGATCTCTAGTTTTTATTAATACCATATTTGTGTAGCTCGAACGTTTTCATCACTTTTTAAATTTTTTATATATATAATATAACAAAAAATCATTAATCATGGAGCTTTTCCCCCTATTTTCCTTTACGCCGTTCGCGATGATGATTGTTATATTTTAATAGATCGGACAATTACAAACGCTACAGTATATAATGTGTTTAATTTATTTATTTTTATGTTTTATTTATATAATGGGAAAGGGGGGTGATTTTAACTTTTCTTGGGGGAGGGGCTTTGGGGTATTTATAAAAAAACATTTTTACTTTAGTTTTTTTACACATTTTAAGTCCCCCTGGGGGACTTTCACCTGCAATCATTAGATTGCAAACACTGTACAATGTGCTATGCCATCCCTGCAGCCTGTCATTAACAGTGAGGGCCGGGCTGCTCACTGCAGCCACCCAAGGTGTACCGGTACGTCCTAAGTCTTCTAGGGGTTAATGTTTGCAAATCAAATGTTAACGACATTCAATAAAACAGCCAAACTATAGAAGCTACAGTACTGGGACTATTACAGAAGGTCAAATTTGTTAACGCATGTTGTTGTACAAGTGTCAAAAATTGGAAAATTACAATTTTTAAAAAGTCAATCTGCCAGTCAATTATCCAATCCAAGGAAATCCAACATGTATAACACAGTAGGAGTGGAGTGCGAGCACTGATTATGTAAAGCGCACGCTCAGTTCTGCAGCTGATTGGACGGGCACTAGGATTTATGGTTAATCCCTTTCTCCCACTCAGTGACGCTCCAGACACCATTTAGTTCTTTTGGCGAATTTCCTTAACAATTTCCTTTCATTTATACACAGTAGGCTGATCAACCCGTATAAAGAGTAAGCTATCCACCATTAATGAAATAGGTTACACCAATTTATTGTTCACTAAGCATAACCCCCTACTCATACATGTAGAGCTATTTAACCTCCTCTTGTAAAGTTATGTATTATTATTCTTATCCGTATTAAATGTAGTTTATTATAAATCCACATAATAAGCTGGTTATATAACTCAAGAACATTTGTTCCCTGCTGGCTGCTCATATAAAGCTAGGTATTTTGGCACTCGTATTTATGTGAAGTCTTCTCAAGTATTTTCTGCAACCCTAAAAGTATTTTGCAATTTCTTGTTTTTGTCCGGCTTTTGTAATTCTAAAAAAGTGTCAATATTTTTGGTTGATTAGAAGGTCTGAGACAAGAGTTCAGGAGCAGGACTGCCAACAATGGGATCTGAGTAGTGACTGGCTTCAATTTTTTTGTGCACGAAAAAATTGAAGGGAAGAGTAAGGTGAAATTTGAGCTGAACCCGGTCACTGCTTTGTTGGGAGACACCACTAACATCATTGCGAGAAAAAGGAGTAAGAAAACTGTACAAAAAATGCTTTTCTATGCTAGATTTATTATAATTAAACAATGGATGGCTCTGGGGACTCCAAGCTGTATATATTTAACTTTTTTTTTTGGGGGGGGGGGGGTGGAGGGGTAATTTGGGGTATTTTTTTGTATGGTGGTTAATTTGTATTACGTGCTTGTATATGTAAAATTGTTATGATGAAGTAATGATGTCACTTTTGTATGGGAAAATGTTGAAAAATAAATAAAAAGATATGAATTTAAAAAAAAGTAGTGACTGGCTGAGGCAGCAGGTCCTGCACCTGAGCACTCGTCTTAGAGGCCGGAAGAGGAGAGAAGATCGGGGGCCAGATGGAGGCGAAGAGTCGGGAAGCAGCGAGTGACCAGGAATAGGTGAGTATGGGGTTTCTTGTCTATTTCCCTCTGCCTGGCAGCATATTAATTTTTATTTTAGGGATAAAATACCCATTTAATTTAACCCTCAATTTTTGCAGGTGCAAAAATTGACTGAAGCAGTTTCATTGTCTGGTAATCCTGTTGTCCCATTTCTAATATGTCATCAGGAATTAACCTGTTGTTTACATGTTTTTATGGTAACCAATAAAAATTTTTGAGAATTTGTGATTTTTTTTTGGTAATCTTGAAATCTTTCCTTTCAAGAGATAAAAGATATTTTCCCACACTGCCTAGGGATGCATCCAACTTTGTCAGCCACCAATATCCAAGGGTTGAACAACCTGACTTGCCCACATCTCTGTCGAAGACTATAATTAATGGTACATTTACACAGAGCGATCGATCGCCTAATGATTTTGAAGCAACAATTTGTTTTTTATAACAATCAGCGTTCAAATTGAAAAATCATTGAAATATCGTTATTGTGATCGTTTTAAGATCGCTTAAGCCCTTCTTATACATAGAGTGAATTTTTGATAGACTATTTAGACGAAGCGATCTGCAAATTCTTAGCAAACGACCAACGAAGATTTCAGAACATGTTGAAAGATCAAAATGAACGATTTCTCGTTCATCTCTTGATCCTTTGCTGTGTTTACATGAGCTGATTATCGTTTAAATGCGATTGTTATCGCGAAAATTTTACCTTGGTGTAAGCGCACCATCAGAGTCTCCTATATGGCTGTAAATACAGAGGGGTTAATTAACTAAAGATTTACATGCTTAATGTAATCTGTACAGCAGTACTCTAAGAGGTGCAGGCTCTCAATAAATTAGAAACATCTTGCGGTTGCAAGTGCACCCCTATACAAGCTTCAAGCAGGCATGGGGGGGGGAACCCCCTTTTACATTAAGTTTCACCTATTTGGAGAGAACAGCATAAAGTAGTAAAACATAAAAATAGTTTTAAAAATGTGACTTTTTGATATTTTTATTGGTTTCCAGGAGTTTATTGCAAGAGTCACACTTCTGGTAAATTTAAAGGGGTATTCCACTCAACATAACTTTTGATATGTTGCTGCCCATGGCTGCAGCAGCAGCTTTATACCAGATAAAATTAAGTTTAATCCCCAGACGCATGGCAGGGAGTGGGGCGGCAGGTAGTCATCTGGGTGGCTCCCCGCTCGTGTCTAGTCATCAATAAATATGGAAGTAATTGTTAGTCTCACCCTGGGCAGCAACATATCAAAAGTTACGTTTGAGCGGACTACTCTTTTAAGAATAGAAATACCAGATTAAACCAAGGTTCATTTGTCCCACAATGATGGGAAGAGAAGTCACAATCTAATCCATACTCCATCATCTTTCAAAAATGGTTTAGACAGTATTATGACATGGGCATGGATAGATTGGTTCTGAGTGTGTAAAGCTACAGCTATGCTTGATTTAATAATATGGAACAAAAAATATGGAAACAAAAACTAGAAGTAAATAGAATAGAAAATGTTGGAAACAGTTCAAGTGACAGATTTAACATTATTCTACAGAAAATATAGGATGGCATTCCACAGTAGAGGTGGGTTCACACTACGGAATCCACGTAGATAAGTTCCAGCGGTTTCGGTCACTCGTACCAGCTCACGACTGCACGCATCTCCGCCTGTCCCATAGACTGAATTCTATGGCAGGTCGAATTCTATGACAAGTCAATTCTTTCGGTGGATGCCGGAATCCGCTTGGCCATAGAATGGTGTCTATGGCATGGGCGGATATGCGTGCCACATCGAGCGGGTACCCTCAATGTTTTTGCCCTTTTTTTTTTTTTTTTGCTTTAATATCCAAGAGAGCGTTGCAGTTTTTGCCTCTTTGCATTCTGTCAACCATATTTTTTTAGGCTACATAATATTATTTATTTCAGCATTGGGATTACATCAGTTCCCCCATGGCTTATAAGGGGTATAAGTATATTTTAGTTATCAAGATAAGGTTTTCAGCCTTCACTTGGTAGTAGCCATTTTTTGCTGTCACTTTGTAGCTGCAAAGTAAGTGAACTAAACTATAAATGTATGAACAACATCTGCAAAACGTGTGTTGTTGTAACGCCTGGACTAGTGGATCCACTGGACCGTCACCAGCGATGGCACAAACCTCACCAGGGAGCGGAGTCTAAGGGGCCGCTGGTTTTCACCAGAGCCCGCCGCAAGGCGGGATGGACTTGCTGCGGCAGGCGACCCCCAGGTCGCTACCCCTGGCTTGGTTGCTGGTGTCGGCAGGCGAGGCGTGGCAGGAGATGGCACAGGCAATAGTCTGCAGATGAGAGAGCACGTGACAGGCTGGACACGGGAACAGGTGGAGTGACTGGGGAACAGGAACCAGGAACGGGGACTAGGGACCAGGTAACGGACAGGACTCAGGAACAGGGACTTGGGACCAGGTAGCGGAATAGGACACAGGAACAACAGGGGGCTGGGCCAACGCTATGGGAAGCATGTAGAGGCTCCAACCCTAAGGACAGGGCATGCTGGGATTTATAGGGGAGTGATTGGTGACACTAACCAATTAGGAGCGCACTGCCCCTTTAAATCTGAGACAGCCGGCGCGCGCGCGCCCTAGGAGGCGGGGACGCGCGCGCCGGCCGGCACAGACCGCGACATGCACGGAGGAGAGGTGAGGCGCCCCAGGGGCCGAAGCAGCAGCAGCGCCGGGTCCCTACACAAGGACCCCGGCGGCTGCACGGGACAGGAGGCGGTCGCGGCGGCAACCCGGAACGCGGGAAGCCGCCGCGGCCGTGACAGTACCCCCCCCCTTTGGCCTCCCCCTCTTCTTGCCTGCAAATGGCACAGGAAGCCACAAAGTCTTTGACATCTTGGGATAGGCTGGGCCACCAGTAGTGGCGAGAGATCCGTTGGCCGGTCTTACGGACTCCAGGGTGCCCGGCCTCCAACGAGGAATGTCCCCACTTCAAAATACCTCTTCGAAGCGCAGGGTGAACATGAGTCTTTCCGGGGGGTACTCTCTGAAGAGTGGAGGTGACGACTGGTACTAGGCGATCAGGCGGTAAAACGTGGCAAGGGACTGTGGGTCTGTGGACGAGGACCTTCTGTAAGTTCTTCCGGTGGTGAGAGGACACGACCTTAGTCTTGGGTACGGGGAGAGGGTACACCTCGGCAGAGAAGGCATCCGCCGAGTCTTGGTCTTCTGCCGGTAGGCCGGATAGAGGCTTGTCCGGGACAGGAAATGACATAATACACTTGGTCTGAGGTGACTTGAGACACTGGTGGGAACAGTCCTGACCCCAACTGAGAATCTCCCCGGTTCTCCAGTCCAGCTGAGGGGCATGTTCTTGTAGCCACGGGAGTCCCAGGAGGACCGCGGGGGAAGAATGGGGCAGGACGTAGAAGGATATCTCTTCTTGATGTAAAGGACCCACCTGGAGGACTAAAGATGCGGTCTGGTAGTACACACGGTCGGTAAGAATTTCGCCCGTGACCGAGGAGATAGTCAGGGGCCTGGCTAGTCGGGTCACGGGTAGCCGCCATCTTTGGACCAATGTTGCCGCAATAAAACTGCCTGCTGAGCCAGAATCGAGGAAGGCAGTAGTCTGATGATTTTGTCCTGAGGGAGTCCGGATGGAAACTGGCATAGACAGACTTGGAATGGTGGCATTCGCACCTAGGGACACCTGTCCCCACCGGACCTAGGTGCGAGCATCCTCCGGATGTTTGGGGACGTAGGGGACATCCCAGCCGGAAGTGATCGGAACCACCGCAATAGAGACAGAGATTCTGCTCCAGGCGCCGGACTCTTTCATCAGGCGTCAGGTGAGCCCGTTCCACCTGCATAGGAATCTCAGGAGAGGGCTGGGACATCGAAAGGTCAGGATTCTGGAAAACCGGCGCCAGCTGGGGATGGCGACGGGAACGGCTTAGTAGATGTTCATTGCCGAACCTCCTCCTCCCTCTCCGAAAAACGAGTATTAACTCGGGTGGCCAGTAGAATGAGTTCGTTCAGGGAGGTAGGCAGGTCTCGGGCAGCGAGCACGTCTCTCACTCGACTAGACAGACCCTTCTTGAAGGTGGCCAATAGGGCGGCCTCGTTCCAGTCCAATTCAGCTGCCAGGGTGCGGAACTGGATGGCGTAGTCACCAACAGAGGAGCTGCCTTGAGAGAGGTTGAGGAGAGCAGTCTCGGCTGAAGAAGCACGGGCAGGTTCCTCAAAGACGGAGCGAAACTCGAATAGGAAGGCCCGGAGATTGGCAGCAACAGGATCATCACGGTCCCACAGTGGCGTGGCCCAGGCCAGGGCTCTACCTTCCAATAGGCTGATGATGAAAGCCACTTTAGAGCGCTCGGTGGAAAACTGACTACTCAAAAGTTCAATGTGCATGGTGCACTGAGTCAAGAATCCTCTGCACAACTTAGAGTCCCCAGAGTACTTGCTTGGGAGAGCCAGTCGGAGTGAAGAAGAAGCGTCAGGAGGTGGTGTGCGCTGGGCAGTACTCTGCTGCTGTAAGGCGGTAGTGAGTTGCTGGATCTGCTGCGACTGTTTCTGGATTTGTTGCGCCTGCTGAGTGACCACTCTGGCGACGTCACGGAGATCAGGCACCTCGCCGGGATCCATGGTTGGAGCCTACTGTAACGCCTGGACTAGTGAATCCACTGGACCGTCACCAGCGATGGCACAAACCTCACCAGGGAGCGGAGTCTAAGGGGCCGCTGGTTTTCACCAGAGCCCGCCGCAAGGCGGGATGGACTTGCTGCGGCAGGCGACCCCCAGGTCGCTACCCCTGGCTTGGTTGCTGGTGTCGGCAGGCGAGGCGTGGCAGGAGATGGCACAGGCAATAGTCTGCAGATGAGAGAGCACGTGACAGGCTGGACACGGGAACAGGTGGAGTGACTGGGGAACAGGAACCAGGAACGGGGACTAGGGACCAGGTAACGGACAGGACTCAGGAACAGGGACTTGGGACCAGGTAGCAGAATAGGACACAGGAACAACAGGGGGCTGGGCCAACGCTATGGGAAGCATGTAGAGGCTCCAACCCTAAGGACAGGGCATGCTGGGATTTATAGGGGAGTGATTGGTGACACTAACCAATTAGGAGTGCACTGCCCCTTTAAATCTGAGACAGCCGGCGCGCGCGCGCCCTAGGAGGCGGGGACGCGCGCGCCGGCCGGCACAGACCGCGACATGCACGGAGGAGAGGTGAGGCGCCCCAGGGGCCGAAGCAGCAGCAGCGCCGGGTCCCTACACAAGGACCCCGGCGGCTGCACGGGACAGGAGGCGGTCGCGGCGGCAACCCGGAACGCGGGAAGCCGCCGCGGCCGTGACAGTTGTGCATGTGGACGTGGCTTTATTCTAACTCAAAAGGAATTAATAAAAACATTGCACAATATTAACTTGGTATTAGATTTTTTCTTCCAAAGAGTTACACCATAGAACATATGACACATCTTGGATGCAGCCATAGATAGGATATGTGTTAGGGTTGTATAATGCTGACTAATAGATGGTTTAATGAAAAAAATATTCTGGAGTTTGCATAACACTGCTATAACTCACATTGTAGTACTCAGATTGCATAACACATTTATTTCATACAAATCATCAGCACAGAAACACTTGCAACACAGTACTACGTAAGAGCATTGAAGATCACAGCTTTATTCTGTGGTATTCACAGGTGCAGGTGCTTTCCCTCCTTTCTCTTACCTATCTTCTGCTCTCTCTTCCTACACACACAGCCCCATCAATCACAGGCAGGGTTGTAGAAAGCACTTGGTTCTTGGTGGGAGGAGTTAGGGAGTTATAGTTAGTTGTCATCTGGATTGAGTGTGAGAGGGACACAACTAAGCCAACCACAGTTTTTCCTTCTGAATAACCTGACCACTATGCAGTGCTAAGGAAGTAGTTAGGGGAGAAAAGGCATACAGGGAACACCTTGTCCATGCCAGGAAACTCTCTAAAAGTTCAGGGCAGTTACCTCAGCAGTCATAGGAACTGACACCAGTGGAACAAAGGTACGGAAAGTCTAGGTATCTCACTGCGCAGTGCCAGACCACCGGGAAGTCCTGGAAGTCAGCTTAGTCCAGATGACTTGGCCTGGGACTCGTATTTCCTACCTAAAATGGGTAGCCTGCAACTAGGGAGCAAAAGGCAGTCAGCCTAGAGTTCATCCGTGAGTATTAGTATTCTCTACATCTCTTCTACACACCTCTACTGTTCCAGACAGAGTGCACTACTACATTGGACAAAGCCCCTCAGGCAACCACTTTCCTCTACTCTCTTTACTGCAAAGCTCTCTGTTCTTCAAAGCACCTTGTCCTTACCTCAACTACAAGCACCTCAACTACAAGTCACTTGCAAGATTATATTTTGTTGTTTTGCACTGAACTGTATTCCTATCAACACACATTCCTTGTATTGCATTACATTCTCCCAAGTAAACTGTTCTATTCTTCTAAAGCAGGGATGGGGAACCTTCGGCCCTCCAGCTGTTGCGAAACTACAATTCCCATCATGCCTGGACAGCTCAAGCTTTGGCTGTCCAGGCATGATGGGAATTATAGCTTTGCAACATCTGGAGGGCACTGATTTTCTGATGGGGAGTGAGGGGAGCCGGGAGCTTCACACACAGCCGCAGTGCCGAGCAGGTAATGTATGCTCCGGTGCTCGGGATGCGGGGGGTTAAAGGGACCGGGTCACATACTGGCAGTGGAATGAAAATTCCTCTGCGGGTATGTGACCCATTCACTTCACACTACCAGGATCCACAGCAGATTTCGCTGCAAACTCGCAGCGTGAAATCCGTTGCGGATGCTGTAAGTGTTAAGCTACCCTAAACCCACATATGTCAGTGATGGGGGGGGTAGGTTCCTGGAGGCCGCATCAAAAAACTATAATAAGTAATCAGGGCACCCTAAGTTATTTAATGATAGTATAATCTCATTTTTGGGGGGTTGGCTGCTGTCTTCTAAGTCATCTAACCCGCTGATTTCACTTTAAACCTTTTGCATGTGATTCTGCTGGAAACTTGGCCCACATAAAAAGAAATACAGCGTGCATGTACCACTGTATTTTGGTTGTTTATCTGTATTAACCTTTTTTTTTGGGGGGGGGGCACAATTTTTAATATTTAAAATTAAAATATTTTTTATTTAGTCTATTTGCAAAACTTCCTAATTTTTTCTATTTTACAAGCACTAAGGCTATGTTCACACTACGTAAGTCTCCGGATGTAGCGCGTTCCGTGAATAAGCGGCCGAAGACTTACGTAGTTTGCGTACAATGGAAAGTATACGATGTACGGCTGCACAGTTCACACTACGTATGAACTTACGCCTGGATCGTATGCGGCGCCGTAAAAAATGAACCAGACCATTGTTTGAGGACGAAAATGCCGTAACTTACGCCCGTAGCGTTACATGCGGTCCCGTACGTAGTGGTGATTTCTTCATTTTGCCAGCTTTTTGTGCCGATCCAAAAGGTTATGTGGGGTGTCCGGGGCTAGGCGAAGATTTCCAAGTAAAAGACCGCTGTCACTTCGCTACATAGGGCGCTCGGGAAGCGTAAGTAGACTACGGGCTTAAGTTCGCGGTCCGTACGTAGGCGGCCGCAACTTGATTAAATTCCCGGCCGGAGTTTAACACGTATATGTCCGGCCGCATATTTTCGTAGTGTGAACATAGCCTAAAGCTGTAAAAACAAATGGTTGTAAATGTGGACAGAGCCATTAAATATTTTATAGACAAAATCCATGTTATTTCTCTGGACTCTGTATAGTATTTCCCCTCTGGTAAGTACTTTAGTTGCGGTTACAGAAATATACTGTATCAATTACTGAAAAGGAAAATAGATAGCATAAGGAATCACTGATTACATGTCTTGCACTGTTCTGTACGCTCCAGTGACATTTAAACAACATTGTATATTTACAGAGGAAACATAATATGAGAAATTAAACGACAACATATCAAACATCATTACATTGCAAACCACATGGCACACAATGCCCTGGGAACACACCGCAACCACCACGCAAATATTCAAGGAAGAAAGAACTCGGAAATAATTTTTTGGCTGAAGAGTCAAATATTAACCCTTAGAGGACCGGGCCAATTAAAATTTTTGTGTTTTCGTTTTTTCCTCCTTGTACTTAAAAGGCCATAGCACTTGCATTTTTTCACCTAGAAACCCACGTGAGCCCTTATTTTTTGCGCCACTAATTGTACTTTGCAATGACAGGCAGAATTTTTTTCATAGAGTACACTGCAAAACAAGCAAAAAATTCAATGTGTGGTGAAATTAAAAAACAAACAAAACGCATTTCTTTTTTTTGGAGGGTTTTTGTTTTACACCATTCGCCCTAGGGTGAAACTGACTTGTTATTTATGTTTCTCAAGTTGTTACGATTACAACGATATGTAACATGTATAACTTTTATATTATGTGATGGCCTGTAAAAAATTCAAACCATTGTTAACAAATATATGTTCCTTAAAATCGCTCTATTCCCAGGCTTATAACGCTTTTATCCTTTAGTCTATGGGGCTTTGTAAGGTGTTATTTTTTGCGCCATGATCTTTACTTTCTATCGGTACCTTGATTGCGCATATGCGACTTTTTGATCGCTTTTTATTACAATTTTTCTGTATTTGATGCGACCAAAAATGCACAAGTTTGTGATATCTAATGTGATAAATGAATAGTTCGGGCGATAACATACGTGGCGATAACAAACATGTTTATTTATTTATTTTTATTTATAACATGAGGAAAGGGGGGTGATTCAAACTTTTATTAGGGGAGGTTTTTTATTATTAATAATGACACTTTTTTTTTTACTTTTACTTTTATACTTATACTAGAAGCCCCCCTGGGGGACTTCTAGTATAAGAACACTGATCTTTTATTGAGATCTATGCTGTATAGTTATACAGCATAGATCAATGAGATAGGCACTGGATTGCTTCTGGCTGCTGCAGCCGGAAGCAATCGAGTGCTGAGCCGGGATCAGCGCCATTACGGCGCAGACCCCGGCCCGAGACGGATGTGTGAATCGCTCCTCCGGGACAACGTCCCCGGGGGGGCGATCCACCCCACTAGACACCAGGGATGGGCTGCAGTAAGTAATTGGATGCAGCTGTCAACTTTTAAAGCTGCATCTGATTATTTAATTAGAGGGCACGGCAATCGGACGAGGCCCGCTAAAAGCCGCGGTCTCGGGCTACGAGCGGCACCACTCTGAACATCCCTAGGCAGCCCAGGACGTACAGGTACGCCCTGGGTCGCCTAGGAGTTAATAGAAATTATTGTTTACATTCTATATCCCTCTGATAGACCCCTATTTATATGACTTTGAAAACTAACCATGCTGAGTTTTGACAGGAAGAGTGTGTGAAAGTTCACACTAGAAGGCACTATTTTCACAAATCTATGTTGTTTTGTACCAATTCCTATATATAGAATTGTCATAATGTGTTCTTTAGCATTGTTGGGCTAAAGTGACCCCTTTTGTCCAAGTGACCCAGGTTCAGTGGTGTTTCCTGAGTTCACAGTGAAATGGCTTATTCAGGAAAAGCTTAGCTAGTTTGTTGGAACAAAAAAGAAGGAAAAAAATGAAACTGGAAGAAAGTGATAGAATGGAAAATGTTGGAAACAGTTTACAGCTAAGTGACATTTCATTGTGTGTCTAAAGGGAAAATACATACACAGATTTCCTTACATTATCACATTCTCTGCTTGGGTACACATTGGGGGAGATTAATCAAACGTGTTGTAAAGTGAAACTGGCTCAGTTGCCCCTAGCAACCAATCAGATTCCACTTTGTATTCCTCACAGACTCTTTGGAAAATGAAAGGTGGAATCTGATTGGTTGCTAGGGGCAGCTGAGCTAGTTCCACTTTACGCCATGTTTGATAAATCTCCTCCATTGCGTTTATCCCCTCTGTTTACGTAAACTAGGAAAGCTCCTCATAAACATGTCCACAGGGGTTGCTTGTCAGGTGGAGTGTCCCTTTGGCCTCCATCGGGGCGTCCTTTCCTTGCTCATGAGGACATAGAGCCGACTCCACCATGCCAGTTCCTGGTTTTAGTCTTTATTTGAGGCAAGGTTATGTCCACATACCGGTTTCTTGATAAAGGTTCCCTCTGTCTCTCCTGCATTGTTCTTTTTTTTTTTTCTTGTCTGCAAATCTCATCCCCGCCCTTTTGCAATTTGTTGCCAATCCATATCCACGTGTGCTCAGGAATCTCCAATTTTATTTATTCCTGCCTACACCGCCAGAGAAGCTAAGCATCTGAGACCCAGTGTCAGGCCATCAGGCTCAGAGCATGTAGTGTAATGGTTAATGTTTTCGGCTGATACATACCAGGTCTCCCTCTCGTAGAGAATTTTATATTCAAGTTAAAGATTCATATTCACTCACTGAGCTGGTTCAGGCGTCAAATGTTTCAGAGACTTATCAGTCTATGTCAGTCTTAGTGCCGTTGTCTGGTGAAATTGACTTTTAAAATACTGGAAAGTTTTGACTTTTTCAACTGGTTGACCAGCTACGATGAAGCTGAATCAGTTGCCCATGTTAATTTTTATCAATTTAGTTTTGGCAGCATTGATGATTAGACTTGCTTCTGTGGAGTGGCTGCCTAGGTCATCTAGCTAAGGGTATGTCCACACTAAGGAATTCTCACAGATAACTTGTAGCGGATTCCGACGCTTGTCCCAGCACGCTCCTACTTCACATGGATGGCGGAATCCATCCCGGGCGGATAGAGGAATCCACCTGACCATGTCTATGGGACCAGCAGAACTTCAATTGGGAGCGCAGGAGAGGGGAGATGGGCGCAGGAGAGGAGCAGAATCCATGGCAAGTTATCTGCGAAAATTCCTTAGTTTAGACGTATTGGTTAACCTGTATTATATGGCCTGGTGTAATCGAGTGCCGAACTGCTAGATCTGCTAGTGATGTTCGTGCGTTCCTTTCTTTTAATTGGCCACTGGTGGACCATGTTCTATTACATGAGAAGTTGTGTGGGTGCTAATTTTTTTTAAACAGGTTTATAGTGAGCGATCAGCTGACGAGGAAGCATTTGCTTGCTGATTGGCTGATTGCTGGCTCTAATACACATGGGAAAATGTGTCACATTTGACAGATAACCGTACCGTGTAATATGGCCTATAGTCTATTAGTCAACAAAGTGTTTTGGAGACTATCAGCTAGATTGAGATCATTGACAGGTTCCATATGGATAGGATTCTTAAACCGTTCCCTATTGCATTTGCAATCAATGGCCCTGGCTAAAACGCCATCAATCATGAGGAAATTGATGAAGAAAAGTAGCGTCGATAAGATAAATCCATGTCTCACACTGCTGACTACTTAAGTACGCTCTGACATGGGTTTGTTGGGCATAACTCTGCACACAAACTCCTCGTTCGGCACTTTAATGAGAGGAATGACCTTCTTGTGGACACCCTTATGTCTGAGAACATCCCACATTATTATGGATGAGTCAGTCGAAAGCTTTGGAATTCTTAAATGTATTCCAAAATAATACAGAATATGGCGCTGTGGATAACAGCTGGCTGATGTTGGAATAAGGCATCTTATCTTCACCTGAATCTAGCTGACAACTAGACATTGACAATAGTGATGAGCGAATAGTGAGATATTCGAATATTCGATATTCGTACGAATATCTCACAAATATTCGATCGAATATTCGATCCCATTAAAGTCTATGGGAACAAGTATTCGATTCGTGAAAAACATCTATTTGACCATTTGGAGGGTGAAACCGGAAGCTGGGGGATCTGAACGCTTTTCGAATATTTATCGAATATTCGTGGGATATCCGTACGAATATCGAATATTCAAATATCTCACTATTCGATTGAATATCTATTTGATCGAACAGTATTCGCTCATCACTACTTGACAACTATACTGAGAACCCTAATGTCAAAACAGTTGTCGAAGTCAGGTCCCCTTTCGTTGGAACGTTTGCTTAGATGCCCCGCATCCAGGAAAAAATTCTTATTGATGCAGAATCTGTACTGATAGTTCTTCATCAATCTGCTCATCCCTTTAGAGACCTGATCAATCCCTTTGTTGCACTCCTTAGACTCCTTAGCTTTCTTGCCTTCATCATGTACGGCATTCATCCAGGTCTAATGGTGTGACAGAGTAGACAAGGGCTTTGTGGTTGCTGATGTTGCGAGCAACCAGGTGGGTCCAAAGGTTGAAGATAGTAGGATGCTCCGTATCTCTTACTGTTCCTTTTCCCCTGCACTTCATTTCCCAGTAGTCTCTGCGGTGCCCGCTCAGAATGTCTTGTTTCTCCCACCCCCATAATCCCACCCCTTCTGCCCATGCTCCGCCCCTTCAGGACATGCCTCATTTAAGAGTCTCAAAACACAGGACTAGCCAGATATGCTTCTGGGAAGGACCCAGCCAAGGGGTGGCTTCTATAGGGAAACCACCAAAACAATCTGGCTAGTCCTGTGTTTCGAGACAGGCTCTTCTTTTGCATATTCATGTTTCCCAGGGAGCAATGCACCTAGGATTTCACTGCATTGAGCGCTTTAACCGGCAGCCGGCAGTGTTATCATTTGGCTGGTCTCCCTGAGATCATCGATCTGTTTCTCTTATTAATTGCAACCTGAGATCCCTTGAAAATTTGATGAACAAAGAGAGTCAAAAGCAGACACAGGGTGCGCAAGAGCAAAAAGTCAATGTTCTGCAGAACATCCTTGGGCAAGACTCTGATCTCTGATTTAAACAATTGTGCAATTGAGATGAGCTAAGGTGGGAATGAGAAGCACATTCATAATAGAAGTCTTTCCATACATGCACATCTCTAAAATAGTATATAAAATATTTCTATATTTATTTTTTATTTCAGAAACTCAACTGATCAATTTAATGTTTTTATAATTATTATAAACAGATGCCATCAACCAATCTGTCTTAGATATCCTCCATTGTCATTTCATTAAAACATCATCGATATATCATGACACTCTTGTACCAGTGTGGTCAAAATGTAAAATGAAGCCTTTAAAGAGTTTGATCGCCAAAAATGGTTTCTTTCAAATCAACGGGTGCCGGAAAGTGCAAGAGATTTGTAATTTACTTTTATTAAAAAAAAAAAAAAAAAATCACAAATCTTCCAGTACTTATCAGTTGCTGTATGTCCTGCAGGAAGTGGTTTTATTTCCAGTCTGGAGAGCAGGAGAGATTTTTCTGTTTCAATCTTTTTATTGGGATTTGCTACTGCTCTGGACAGTTCTTGACATGGACAGAGGTGGCAGCAGAGAGCACTGTGTCAGACTGGAGAGAATACAACGCTTCATGGAGGACATACAGCAGCTGATAAGTACTGGAAGAATTAAGATTTTTCAATAGAAGTAAATTAGAAATCTCTGGCACTTTCTGGCACTAGTTGATTTAAAGGGGAACTCCAGGTAGAGGTTAAAAAAATGAAACTTCTGCAGAAGCATATAGCATTACTTACCTGTTTATCCCAGTTTTGAAACTACCAAAAATCCATTTGTTTGAGGGTTTTTTTTGCTCTGTATTGTGTTTCTGTCTTTCCTGGTTTAGCATTTCCCAGAATGCAATGCTTTCCCTCAGCTGACCATCACAGCCCCCACCCATTACAATCAGTAAAATTAGTGCTGCACCTGTTTCTGTCCAGTCATAGATGGTGAATCACTCAGGGATTGGGGGATCCAGCCAAGCCTCCTGTGACATCATGCCGCGCCACCTGTCTGTATCATCAGCAAACACACACAATGTGAGACAGAAGCATGGAAGATTTGTCTCCTAAGGTGGGAGAGCAAAAGGAGCAGGAGACAATGTGAATTGGCACAGGGGCCATTTTTTTCACTTCCTGGATTTCTATCAGCTACCAGTGTGGCAGAACCGTACAGGTACAGTAATACATTGTATAGACACATCTATATAACTTTTAATGTACTTTTAATAGAAAACAAGTTTTTCTTATCCGGAGTTCCCCTTCGAAAGAATTTTTTTTTTTTTTTTTGGTGAACTACTCCTTTAAGGCTCTCGGAAAACTTGTTTACGTATGAGGGTGCATATATTGCCTCTCTTACTGCTCCTCAAATGTGCAAACAGAATGGCTTATAAACAGAAAAAAAGAATGGCATGTGAGAGCCAGTTGCAAATATGCAACACTTTCTTTGTATTACATGTGGCTACATAGATATTGTAAAAGTCTTGGGGGAAAACATTAAAATTGTTGAATTCTGAGAAGCTTTTTTCTTGTGCACAAAACAGCCCATTAACCTTTGAGCAGCCATTTATGTGGATCAATCTTCCCCCAGCATTCCCAGACCATTGCCTGGCAGCATTGGCACAGCTTTACTAAGCATCTTGCTGGGGTTGTACTTTATTGCACAACAACAGGTCATGGAATGTTTCAATAAAACGTGGACATTCACAAAGGTCTTTAGGGGGGTAAACTAAAGACAATGAAAGATGGTCCATCGGGTCAGCAACAGTGGGAAGAAGGGAAGAATGTGCTGGTTAATGTGTCTATTCTGAATATTTTTTTGATTGGTCTGACAGAACAACTTAAGACATGTTTAAAGCCAAAAATCTAGTAACATACTCATTTGCTTTCAGTTACTGTATATAAAATCCTTTAAGAGGGACCAAACTTATCAGAAAAGAAGAAAATCTACATATAAAGCCTCTTCTGTTCTGCATAGTTCCTCACATCATCCCTCTCATCATCCCCTCACATCATTCCTCTACCTCTCATCATCCCTCTCCCTATTATCAGCCCCTCTTCCTCACATCATCCCCTCTCCCTCTCATCATCCCTCTCCCTATTATCAGCCCCTCTTCCTCACATCATCCCTCTCATCATCCCCTCACATCATTCCTCTCCCTCTCATCATCCCTCTCCCTATTATCAGCCCCTCTCCCTCACATCATCCCTCTCCCTCTCATCATCCCTCTCATCATCCCCTCACATCATTCCTCTACCTCTCATCATCCCTCTCCCTCTCATCATCCCTCTCATCATCCCCTCACATCATTCCTCTACCTCTCATCATCCCTCTCCCTCTCATCAGCCCCTCTTCCTCACATCATCCCTCTCATCATCCCCTCACATCATTCCTCTACCTCTCATCATCCCTCTCCCTCTCATCATCCCTCTCATCATCCCCTCACATCACTCCTCTACCTCTCATCATCCCTCTCCCTCTCATCAGCCCCTCTTCCTCACATCATCCCCTCTCCTTCATCATCCCCTCACATCATTCCTCTCCCTCTCATCATCCCCTCTCCCTCTCATCATCCCTCTCATCACCCCCTCACATCATTCCTCTCCCTCTCATCATCCCTCTCCCTATTATCAGCCCCTCTCCCTCACATCATGCCCTCTCATCATCCCCTCTCCCTCTTATCATCCCCTCTCCCTCACATCATCCCTCTCTCTTTCATCATCCCCTCTCCCTCTCATCACCTGTGGTGTCCCACCATGGGTGTTGCTATTAGTTGCAACCTTCTTAAAATCCTGTACTTTGTAAGTGTAAGTGGTGATGTAGTTGTGCTAAAGTTTCGCCAGAAGATGTCGCTATTGCAAGTATGTGTATTCCCTGCAGATGAGCCACACTATGGAGGGGCAGCAAGGAGGACAGCGGCCATAAGCAGTGCCCACCAGAGAGTAGAGGTTCAGGTTCCCGCACTGCTGGGGTTGTTGCAGTCCAGTGAAGGGAGAGGAAGAAAGGGAGGGGACGGGACTAGGGCAGGGACCTAGATGAGAATTCGTACCAAGCTGGGGCACAGTACTGATTTCCAGGAGGGCAGGACAGGATTGAACAAGTAACAGAGAGGCTACATGTATTTTAAGGGTATATTCACACGGGCGGGCTCGCAGCGAGATTATCGCTGCGAGCCCGGCAGGTCCTGGCAGTTCCCATACACTACATACTTGCTGCGGTCTAAACGACCGCAGCGAGTATGTAATTATACCGCCCTTAACCCCTTCTGCTCCCCCGCTGTGTATATACTTTACCTGTCCTCGCTGCACGGGTCCGGCGTCCTGCTCTCCTGTCCGGCCAATCAGTGTGTTGCCCAGCCGCAGCCACTGATTGGCCGGGCGGGAGAGCAGTACGCCGGACCCGTGCAGCGAGGACAGGTAAAGTATATACACAGCGGGGGAGCAGAAGGGGTTAAGGGCGGTATAATTACATACTCGCTGCGGTCGTTTAGACCGCAGCAAGTATGTAGTGTATGGGAACTTCCAGGACCTGCCAGGCTCGCAGCGAGATTCTCCCGTCCGTGTGAATATACCCTAAAAACGATTCAGTTTAGCTTATTAATAGAGATGAGCGAACCTGGAGCATGCTCGAGTCCATCAGAACCCGAACGTTCGGCATTTGATTAGCGGTGGCTGCTGAAGTTGGATAAAGCCCTAAGGCTATGTGGAAAACATGGATATAGTCATTGGCTTTATCCATGTTTTCCAGACAACCTTAGAGCTTTATCCAAGTTCAGCAGCCACCGATAATCACATGCCGATCGTTCGGGTTCGGATGGACTCGAGCATGCTCCAGGTTTGCTCATCTCTACTTATTAATATAAATTGCTAAAATTCGAATCATGGCCTAAGCTAACTAAAACTAAATTGAAAAAAATATTTTATAGTTGCGCTTTAAGTTTCTTTGCTTTGAAGAAAGGCAACCAGAGTGGACATTTCACATTTCTCAGAATACTTTGTTCCTTCTCCTTTGTTAATTGTTCACCTAGGTAATTACATTTCCAGCTTATCTCGACCTTGGTCTCCTCTTATCGACAATCCCATTGTCCGTGTAACGGCTGGCTCAAGTAGACAGAGCTGACAAAAGAGAATACTGCCTGATTTATATGGGAAGGGTGAAATGATTTACAATTGATTGCAGATGAAATACAGGTAAGATACAAGGGATAACGATGTTTGAAGCTTTTTGGTTTTGGAGCAATTTAATAACCTATTTATCAAGTTGCAAATTAAATTTCAGCTGAATTTCCTAAAATATGTAAATTTTCTGGTATTATCTATACAGTGGTAAAAATCTTAAAGGGTTGTTCACAAAAAAAAAATGTTTCAAATCAACTGGTGCCAGAAAGTGCCAGAGATCTGTAATTTACTTCTATTAAAAAAAAATCTCAACTCTTCCAGTACTTATCAGCTGCTGTATGTCCTGCAGGGAGTTGTGTATTCCTTCCAGTCTGACACAGTGCTCTTTGCTGCCATCTCTGTCCTTGTCAGGAACTGTCCAGAGCAGGAGACTTTTTCTATGGGGATTTGCTACTGTTTTGGGCAGTTCCTGTTATGGACAGAGGCCGCAGTAGAGAGTACTATGTAAGACTAGAGAATACATCACTTTCTACAGGACATACAGCAACTGACAAGTACTAAAAGACTTGAGATTTTTTTAATAGAAGTAAATTACAAATATCTGACACTTTCTGGTAACAGTTGATTTGAAAGAATTTTTTTTGTGTTATCTACCCCTTTAACCCTTAGACGACCCAGGGCGTATAGTTACGCCATGGAAGTCTGTCCCCAGACGACCTAGGGCGTAACTGTACGCCCTGGGTGTTATTTCCGCTATGAAGCGCGCTCCGGAGCGGAGCGCGCTTCATAGGAGGTGGGGGCCGGCTGCAGTGAGCAGCCGGGACCTCACCGGCAATGACACGCTGCAGCGATCGCGCTGCCGCGTGTCATTAACCCCTTAAACGCCGCGATCGCGGCGCGACCCGCGGCGTTTAGGTGTAAGTGACAGGGGGAGTCCCCTGTCACTTACCGATCGGGACCCCCGCAGTGTGACTGCGGGGGTCCCGATCGGTAAAACGGACTGCTGGAGGTCTCTTACCTGCCTCCATGCGGTCCGATCGGCGCTCTGCTACTCTAAGCCTGCACAGGCAGGCTCAATGAGCAGAGCGCCGATAACACTGATCAATGCTGTGCCTATGGCATAGCATTCATCAGTGTAGAAATCAAAGTAATCTATGTAAAAGTCCCCCAAAGGGACTTCAAATGTGTAAAAAAAAAAAAAGTTTAAAAACACTAACACACTACCCCAAAACCCCTCCCCCAATAAAAGTTGAAATCACCCCCCTATCCTATTATATAAATAAAACATATAAAAATAAATAAATAGATAAACATATAATATACCGTAGCGTGCGTAATTGTCCGATCTATTAAAATATAACAAGTGTCATTGCGAACGGTAAACGGCGTACACGAAAAGAGGGGAAAAAAGTGCGCAGATTACCGATTTTATGTTACATTATATATATAAAAAAATTAATAAAAAGTGATCAAAACGTCCGATCTTCACAAATATGGTATTAATAAAAACTAGAGATCATGGCGGAAAAAATGACACCCCATACAGCCCCGTAGGTAAAAAAATAAAACCGTTATAAGCGTCACAATAGTCCCATTTTATTTATAATTAATTGCCAAAAAAAAGGATTTCATAAAAAAATACATATATAACATTAGAGAATCTGTGTAACCTGCATATGGTTGTGTTCGGACTGACCTATAGAATAATAGTGTCATGTCGCTGTTACCATATAGTGCATAACGTAGACACAGGAACCCCCCAAACGTTACCATATTGCATTCTTTTTTGCGATTTCACCAATTTATATCTTCATAAATAATATATTTGGAATTCCATCATACATGTTATGGTAAAATGAATGACGCCATTACAAAGTACAACTATTCCTGTAACAAATAAGCCCTTACATGGCCTGTAGATAAAAACTGAAAGTGCTAGAGCTCTTAGAAGGGAAGGAGGGAAAAACGGAAACACTAAGATCAAATTTGCGCGGTCCACTGGGTCATTTTGGGCCTGGTCCTCAAAGGGTTAAAGGATTAGAAAAAGTTCATCAAAAACAACACCCCCCTGTCCCACTGGCTGTATGTGGCATTACAATTTAGCTCTATTCATTTCAATGAAGATGAGTTGCAAAACCCACATGCAAAATAAGGACAAATAGTGTTATATGTGGAAAAAACAGCCTGGATAACCCATTTAAAGTGGTTGTATGAAGGGAGAAACAAGAGTCTGTATTTTGTCCAGAAACAGTGCCACTCTTCTTTATGTGCTATGTCTGGTATTGTTCGTTTACTTATAGCCATCAAATCATGGCACCTCATAAGAGTATCCAACATAGGTGACTATTGTTTGACAGTAAGTAACATATGGGGATGCTTTTTTCCCCCCAAAAGAGTGTGTGTCGGGGGGACAGGGCCCCACCTCGGCCGCTGACTGGCTTAGTGGGCTTGACACGTCACGTCTCGAGTCCCTGCTCAGACCAGGAAGCAGGCGGGGGATCGGGACAGCAGACCCCTGTGCTGGAGCTGGGGAGGAGGTGCATGTTCAGCCATCTCCTCCCTGGCTCTTAGGGAAAAATGGGCGACCCAGCACTTCTCCTTTAAGCACTCACTTTAATAGACATAAAGAAAGCGTGTGTTATACCAAATGGAATATCACACTATATTGCATATTACACAATGTTGTTTTACCAAATTAGTATCTATTACAGTAATAAAAATTATTTTTTAGTTTCTCCTAAATTGTATATAGAGTGTATACATATAATAGTATATGACAGTGTATAAATGTTTATATGAAAATATATACATAGTACGTTGCCCATACAGTTACAATGAGTCCTATGAAAAGGGGACGTGGCACAGATTTTCCTCAAAATTTATGTCATTTCATAAATCTGTTCAATATTCAGTACTGTCGAGTCATTTGAAAAATAACCTTTGGGCTTCTATAGACATTGAGGTAGAGTGCTCCCCAATAGCTATTCACCTTTTCACCCTTTTAGATATTTTTATATCTGTACATAGGCTGCAATATGACCTCTATGCTCCTTTCTGTCTTGGTTCATTTATGTGAATTTATCACTGTGAATCATCTGCCATTTCAACGATGACATCTTGTTACTGTCTTGTGCAACCAACCAACAATATTTCTCTTACTTTACAACCCTAACCAATATGAACTAAATGAATGAAATCAAATCCCCAGTACATGTCCCAGTCTTAAAGGAGAAGTCCAGTGAAATTTTTATTAAAGTATTGTATTGCCACCCAAAAGTTATACAAATCCCCAATATACACTTATTACGGGAAATGTTTATAAAGGGCTTCTTTCCCTGGACATACTACTGCATCAAGGCTTCACTTCCTGGATAAAATGGTGATGTCACTTCCTGGATAAAATGATGATGTCACAACCCGACTCCCAGAGCTGTGCGGGCTGTGGCTGCTGGAGAGGATGATGGCAGAGGGATGCTCAGTGTCCCTCCAGTGCCCTGTGTCCCTCAGTGTCTGCCTGCCATCATCCTCTCCAGCAGCCACAGCCCGCACAGCTCTGGGAGTCGGGTCGTGACATCACCATTTTTATCCAGGAAGTGACATCACCCTTTTATCCAGGAAGTGACACCACCACGTTATCCAGGAAGTGACATCCCCATGTTATCCAGGAAGTGACACCACCATGTTATCCAGGAAGTGACATCCCCATGTTATCCAGGAAGTGACATCACCATGTTATCCAGGAAGTGACATCACCATGTTATCCAGGAAGTGAAGCCTTGATGCAGTAGTAAGTGCAGGGGAAAAGCACTTTATAAGCATTTCCCGTAATAAGTGTATATTGGTGATTTGTATAACTTTGGGGGCAATACAATGCTTTAATAAAAAAATGTTGCTTCTCCTTTAGAGAATAACTCCATCCCTAGTAAAAAAAAAATCACTCATACACAGATTTCATACTTACTCTCACTCCTATATCTGTCTGTGTTTGAATTTCCTGCCTATTGTGGATCCCGGGAGCTTTAACTGCTGTCTTATTTTCTTCTTCACTTTCTGGTTCTTCAGCTGGAGAGCGTCAGATGATTGACAGATAAAGTTTTTTGTGTTTTCGTGTGTCAGCCTGGCCTCTATGACTTCTGAGCCTACAAGAAAATCATGATTTCGAACCTTGGCTCTCCAGCTGTTTCAAAACTACAACTCTCATCATGCCTGGACAGCCAAAGCTAAAGCTTTGGCTGTCCAGGCATGATGAGAATTGTAGTTTTGCAACAGCTGGAGAGCCAAGGTTTCCCACCCCTGACATAATTGATTATTTGATAAGATAATTCACCTGTAAGGAAATGATGATATAAAATATATAATGCAGAGAACTATTCTGAGAATCTGCACTAAAGATGAAATATTTTGTCACTGCTGCATGGGAGTTAGCAATAGACATGTCATGAATGTCACAGCTGTGGATTTAATGCAGCTTCTGGCAGCCACTTATTTCTTATTCAGCTAACCACAGGATTTAGGGAAATGAGTTCGTCTTGGTATTTTGGAAACGCTGAGACATTATTTTGACAGCTTGCTAAGATGATGAAGTAAGTACGTACAAGTAATATTTTCAGATCTTCCTGGGGAATGTGGTTGGAATTCATTTCAAGTTCACTAAAGATCTGAGTCATTAACCGTGAATCAGTGGGTCAACAATACAATATATCGTAACTTACTTCCATGTAGTTTGATTGCCGAGCTTTGAAATCCTTAAGGAGATGTCTTCGCGAAATTCGTTTCGCGAAGTTCGCAAATTTTGGGTCAAACTTGTTAATATTCAAAAATTGAATTCTAACGAATTTCAATAAAACAGTGGCATAAAATATAAAAACTTTGTAATAAACCATTAAACACATTCCAATCCTTCTTCAAGTACCCGTTCACCTCCCCTTGTGTGGCACCTATCTACTCCCATTTAGTGAAACCAATAGAAGTGGCAATTTCATTTCCATTTCAAAAGATTTTCTATTTTATTTTAATGTAGACATAGAGTGACCCATTACTTATGAAAATGACTTATTAGAACACAGTAGGATTGGAGTGCGAGCACTAATTTATGTAAGGCACACACTTCACTAATGAAACTGAAATTGTATAACACAGTAGGAGTGGCGTGGGACCACTGATTATGTAAGGCGCATGCTCCGTTCACTAATGAAACCCAGCTTGTATAACACAGTAGGAGTGGAGTGCGACTACTTATTATGTAAGGCGCACGCTCAGTTCACAAATGAAACTTAGCTTGTATAACACAGTAGGAGTGGAGTGCAACCACTGATTATGTAAGGAGCACACTCACTTCACTTATAAAACCCTACTTGTATAATACAGTAGGAATGGAGTGCGACACTGATTATGTAAGGAGCACGCTCATTTCACTAATAAAAACCTGCTTGTATAATGCAGTAGTTGTGGAGTGCAACCACGGATTATGTAAGGCGTCCGCTCAGTTCACTGATCCCAGTAAATTGGTAAGACTCAATAGAAGTATACAGTAGTTTACAGTGCCCAGTGAGTGAATAATATGGACTGTGTCTTTACTGATCCCAGTGAATTCCTATAGGCCCCCAGTTACTTGGTAAACTGGACACTTGGTTGACAGCTCCAACAAATAATCACTCACAATCAGCCCTCCTCTCCTCTCTGTCCCTATATCCCTCTGTTAGTCTCTCCCTGCTCTGCTGTAACTGCCTGCTGCCATCCTGCTCTCTCCTCCACACACAGCCGACTGGCCACCCCCGGAAACGAACCTCCTTCTATAGAGGGGGAGAGGCTGACATCACAGAGGGGTCTGCCGCTGATTGGACGGGCGCTAGGGATTATGGTTAATCCATTTCTTCCGCCCTGTGACACTCCAGACAGCTTACATGTGCTGCTGCCATGTTTTTTGCAAATTTCCTTAACGAATCTGCGTGAATTTGCTTCGCAGAACGAATCAATTGACAGGGCGATTCGCAGCAAATCTGCGTCGCTCATCTCAAGTTACAATTACCATTATTGGCCAATAACTGCGCTGGGGTTAGTCCTGATGTTCCTATGGCTACAGAACAAAACCTGTGTACTCATTATTGGTGCTGTTCAGAAAAGTGACAGTGAGAGATTTAAGGAATGCCATGCAACTTCTCTCCCCACCCTTCATCATACTATGATGGGCCTACTATACTATGAGGACACAGCTCTCTTGGGCCTTGTGGACAGTTTTTTTTTTTTTTTTTTAATGGATTAATCTTTATATTACAACTTTTTTTTTTTTTTTTGCAGAACATGTATATGATGCCTGCACCATCACTGTGCCATTGATTTATGGTGCTTTGCAATAACTACTGTACATAGCACGAGCACCATAACAGTATGTCAATTGTGCCAAGGACTGAAATAGTGAAAACCTATCCACTTCCGAAAGAAAGTAAAATTTCCCAGATAGTCACTGCCAGCGCCATTTATATTGCTGCTCTGGAGTCAGTTGCTGTACCCAAGGGAGAAGAATGTCAATGAAGTACATGACCTTGGTTTTGCTGTAATATCCTCCTGTCCCTAGTTACACCGTTACAAATACATAACACTTAGCTTAATGGATATCCATTGCTATTAATCTTAGAAATGATGTAATAAATGTCATCCCATTTTATTAACTTTACGATTAGGGCAGCATGCTTTACTACTCAGCTCTTCTCCAGGGACCTGGCCTAACTGCTTAATATAATGGCTGAATTCTTTGACACCTCATGGATATCAGGAAATAAATAGTCAGAACTAAACAGGCATACAGCTCGGTCTGATCAGCTGTGATGATGTGGATCTTTTCCCATATATTTTGCAAACATAGGCTATGTTCACACAACGTATGTTTTCGTAAAAGTACGTCCGTTGTTGCAATCGGCAACCGCCGTACTTTGTACGAGAATATATGTTGCCTTGCTCTCTATGGGATCCTGGCCGGAGCGTATACACATAGTATACGCTCTGGCTGGGATCCCTTGAGGCGGCGCAAACATCCGCTCGCTTAATAGTGTGCAGTGGAGAGTTCTGATGCAAGCGCGCACATAGCCATACTGTGGATAGCAAAAAAAAAAAAAGTAGGGAGGCTTAGAAATAATTAACATGATACAATATAAAAAAAGTTTTAGGGTCCTTTTACACGACCAGATTAATAAACAGTAAACGAACGCATTAAGCTGAGTTAATATTTATTTTTTTATTATTATCAGCCGTTGGCCCCGCATCACTATTGCATCGTCACGATGTGCAGTCGGCGCCCAATGATTTCAGGTCTGAACCTAAAGAATCAGTCGATGATTGTTTCATAGGCTGATTGTTCTCTTTAACCCCTTCCCAGTAACATGTATATATACGTTCCTACTGCACATACATCGTGCAGTAGGAATGTATATATACGTTCCTGCACTGACGGGGCTTCTGCAGCATTAACCCCTTAAATGCTGCAATCTACAGTATAGCGATGATGGCATTTGAGGGATCAAGCATCTTTCACTGAGTGATCGGGACCCCCGCAGCCATGCAGCGGTGGTCCTGATCGCTTGTGCCAACAGGTGGGGGTAAGTCACTTACCTCCGTTGTGTCGGATCGGCGATCCATGTATACAGTTTGCTCTCAGGCAGGCTCTATACATAGATTGCTCATAACACTGATCTATGCTTTGCTATGGCATAGCATAGATCAGTACATGCAATCTATTGATTTTTTTTTTTTTTTTAAAGTAATACATTTTTTTTTTTTAAAGTATTAAAAACCAGCTCCCAATAGAAGTTTAAAATACCCCCTTGCCCATTATAAAAAATAAATAAATAAACATATTACATATCGTAGTGTGTGGAATTGTCCGATCTATTAAATATAACATTATTGTTCCAGCAGGGTGAACGGTGTAAAGGAAAAAAAAAAAAAGCACCAGGATTGCTGATATTAATGAATTATATATCAGAATTTTTTTTTTATAAAAGGCAATCAAAATTTTTCTGCTACACCAATATGACATTAATAAAAACTAGAGATAATGGCACAAAAAATGACACCCAAGCAGCCCTGAAGGTGGAAAAATAAAAGCGTTATGGCTCTTAGAAGGCAGGAAGGAACATTGCATTAATTTGACCCGGACATCCGTGCATCAAAGGGCTCTGTCTTGAAGGGGTTAATACACCGAGCAATTATCTTATTCGGCCGATTATTGCTCCGTGCAATAGGGCCTATATCAACCTTGCTTGCTGCAAGAAACTCAAATCTGATCCTCTGCACATTTTCCTGGGTGAAATGAAGAAAATACTTAAAAGGGCCAGACAAGGAGGCATCATCAAGAAGTAGGGACATAAGTTCTATAGGATCAGGAATTTACAGGTACCAATGTTCTATAAGTTGCCCCAAATTTATAAGGGGTTGTTGGTATGAATTGTATGCCCTATAGTATTCTTTACCTTGCTTGATATGTTTGGGATATAACTGACATTCCAAGGATAGAGAATAGAGATGAGCGAACCGGGTTCGGGTTCGAGTCGATCCGAACCCGAACTTTCGGCATTTGATTAGCGGGGGCTGCTGAAGTTGGATAAAGCTCTAAGGTTGTCTGGAAAACATGGATATGACTATATCCAATGACTATATCCATGTTTTCCACATAGCCTTAGGGCTTTATCCAACTTAAGCAGCCACCGCTAATCAAATGCCAAACGTTCGGGTTCGGATGGACTCCAGCATGCTCGAGGTTCACTCATCTCTAATAGAGAATAAAACTTCCTACAAACACCGACCTGGCTGAACTGGCTGAGAGACTGAAGAAACTTGTGGGGTAGTTACGGCCATATTACACTGAGCATTAACCCTTTAAGGATGGGGCCAATTTTCGTTTTTGCGTTTTCGGGTTTTCCTCCTTGAGTTTAAAAGGACATAGCACTTGCATTTTTTCCACCTAATTGTACTTTGCAATGACAGGCTGAATTTTTGCATAAAGTACACTGCGAAACCAGAAAAAAATTCAAAGTGTGGTGAAATTGAAAAAAAAAAACACATTTCTTTTATTTGGGGGGAATGTGTTTTTACGCCATTCGCCCTGGGGTAAAACTGACTTGTTATGCATATTCCTCAAGTCGTTACGATTAAAATGATGTATAACATGTATAACTTTTATTGTATCTGATGGCCTGCAAAAAATTCAAACCATTGTTAACAAATATACGTTCCTTAAAAACAGCTCTATTCCCAGGCTTATAACGCTTTTATCCTTTGGTCTATGGGGCTGTGTCAGGTGTCATTTTTTTGCGCCATGATGTTTACTTTCTATCGGTACCTTGATTGCGCATATACGACTTTTTGATCGCTTTTTATTACATTTTTTTAATTACATTACTGGATTTGATGAGACCAAAAATGCGCAATTTTGCACTTTGGGATTTTTTTGCGCTGACGCCGTTTACCGTGCGAGATCAGGAATGTGATTAATTGCGTCGTTAAGGGCGTTCAGAGGGCGGCCGTGCAGCAACTATCTGCAGCCCGAGACCACGGCAGTCTGAGATTGCCGTGCCTGTTAATTAGTTGACAGCTGCATTTAAAATGCATTTTTCTCCCTTCCCTGGTGTCTAGTGGGGGGGATTTCTCACGGTAAATGGTGTAAGCGCAAAAAATTTCCAGAGTGCAAAATTGCGCATTTTCGGTTGCATCAAATCCAGAAAAATTGTAATAAAAAGCGATTAGAAACTCGAATATGCACAAACAAGGTACCAACAGAGAGTGCACATCATGGCACAAACAATGACACCTCACACAGCCCCATAGACCAAAGGATAAAAGCGCTATAAGCATAGGATTTTAGAGCGATTTTAAGGAACATATATTTTTTTAAAAAGGTTTTATTTTTATAAAAGCCATCAAATAAAATAAAAAGTTACACAAATGACATATTGTTGTAATCATAACAACTTGAGGAACATGGATAATAAGTCAGTTTTACTCTAGGGCAAACGGCGTAAACACAAAACCTCCCCAAAATAAAAAATTTTATATTTTTTTTCAATTTCACTACACATTTAATTTTTCTGGTTTCGCAGTTTACTTTATGGAAACATTAAGCCTGTCATTGCAAAGGACAATTAGTGGCGCAAAAAAATAAGGGCTCATGTGGGTTTCTAGGTGAAAAAGTGCTATGGCCTTTTATGCACAAGGAGGAAAATGCTTAAGGGGTTAAGCATATGGGGATATTATTGTTTCTTATCAACCTTTAGGTTTGGTATAGTAACCATATAATACAATTTCTAAATGGGATTGTATGCTTTCTTTGGAAAACCAATATTAATAAACCTCAATTTTATTATTCCTCTTTAATAAATCATCACTAGAGATGAGCGAACCGGGTTCGGGTTCGAGTCCATCCGAACCCGAACATTTGGCATTTGATTAGCGGGGGCTGCTGAACTTGGATAAAGCTCTAAGGTTGTCTGGAAAACATGGATACAGCCAATGACTATATCCATGTTTTCCACATAGCCTTAGGGCTTTATCCAAGTTCAGCAGCCACCGCTAATCAAATGCCGAAGGTTCGGGTTCGGATGGACTTGAGTATGCTCCAGGTTCGCTCATCTCTAATCATCACATAAAATAAATCAATTAAAGGGGTACTCCGGCGAAAAAAAAAATCTTTCAAATCAACTTGTGTCAGAAAGTTATACATATTTGTTGTTTACTTCTATTTAAACATCTCAAGTTTTCCCAGTACTAATCAGCTGCTGTATGTCCTGCAGGACGTAGTGTTTTCTCTCCAGTCCATGACAGGGACTGTCCAAAGTAGGAGAGAGTTTCTGGGGGATTTGATGCTGCTCTGGACAGAGGTGGCCGGCAGCACTGTGTCAGACTGGAAAGAATACACCACTTCCTGCAGGACATACAGCAGCTGGAAGGCTTGTGTTTTTTTTAATCGAAGTAAATTACAAATCTATAAAACTTTCTGAAATCACTTGATTTGAAAGAAATTAAAATTGTCGGAGTACCACTTTTAAACTATTTTTAGGAGTTAATCAGCAGTTGAGGTCTCCTGAGATAAGCGGCAGCATGCGTTTGTTTCTGGAGGAGGAATTCCCTCCAAGGCATACTGGATTTGTGTAGTGTAGAGATCCTCAGACGTGTTCCTTCTACCAGTCTGAGTATAAATGACAGCTGTAGTCTCTGAGTTGATTATTATCAAAGCCGTGTCCAGCCTGGTGAGCATGTGATTTGTGCACAGTATGGACAGTATGTTCTTTTCTCATATACAGACATAGTCCCACCAGCTTAAATAGTCTAGCTATCAGAAAAATGCATATGTACATGTTTACTAGTACAGAATATAATATAATATACTAATACAATATAATATCATAGAATTTATTAAATAGTTCTGATATCCTGAAGGCTTTAATCTGGCCACTAGGCCTAATATGATGCTAACTCTCTCTGTTCTGCTCATATCACTTTTCAATCACCTCTCTATGTAGAAATTCATGCATCCAATAAAGGGGTTGTCCAGCGAAAATGTTTTTCTTTCAAATCAACTGGCGTCAGAAAGTTATATAGATTTGTATTTTACTACTGTTGCTTTATTTTTATTCTGACACAGTGCTCTCTACTGATATCTCTGGCTGAGACCGGAACTCTGTCTCGCTTTTCTATGAACCCACATAGAAAACCTCTTCTTCTCTGGACAGGTACTGTCTCAGCCAGAAATGTCAGCAGAGAGCACTGTGTCAGACTGAAAATAAAACAACACTTCCTGCAGGACATCCAGCAGCTGATAAGTACTGCAAGACTTGAGATTTTTTTATAGAAAGAAATTACAAATCTAAATAACTTTCTGACACCAGTTGATTTGAAAGAAATGTGTTTTGCTGGACAACCCCTTTAAGATAAAGTAAAGGCATGCTCAAAGCAATTCCATTCTGTAATATTTTGGTACTTGGCCATGTAAGTACCACTATCTATATGCGTACATTAACATCAGAGTTCTTTCTTCATATGTGCGGTCTCTGGGGCTGTATGAGGGCTTGATATGATATACCAAATATTTTTATAATATTGTTAATGTTTATTTTTATATTTTTCTGAATGGTTTAATTTGAAAAATAGGAAAATGAGGCAAACTTTTAACTTGAACTTTTAAGATAAGTTTTTTTTTTAGTCCTTTTTTAAGCAACAGAGATGAGCGACATTGAGCATGCTCAGGTTCTTCCAAACTTGAATGCTCTGCATTTAATTACTGGTAGCTGAAGAAGTTGTATGCAGCCCTAAGCTGCCTGGAAAGCATGGATACAACCCTAGTGCTGCATTCAACTTCTTCAGCCACAGGTAATGCTGAGTGAGCTTGAGGTTTGTTCATCTCTAATAAGCAATAGTTAGATTATTTATACTGATCCATACAATGCTATGGCAGTTAGATAAGAGCTCTGCTAGCACAGTCTGCCTGAGTAAGGTAAGGTAAAGTCCTCTGGGTGCTGAATTAACCAATCGGGACCCTGCAATCACATTGTAGGGATGCCAAAAGACACCTGACAGGTGCAGCCCCTGCCATTTAGCCATTTCAATGCTGCAATTACTATTGATTGCGACATTAAAAGGCTTAAATAAGTGACACTAGCAGGGTTGCTGATGTCGGCCATAGCCAGTGAATGTTTTCTACACATAGCAGCAGAAACCTGCTGTTTATGGAGCAGCCTCAGCTCAACACCCTGCTTCATACACACCTTCATGACCACCACATTCACATAATCCTTCCCCTATTTCTCAAGGTACTGTATAGCATTGGGCAGTTCATAAGGACATAATAAGAATGGCAGTACAGTGGTACTTCAGTTTAAGAGTAACTTGGATTAAGAACGTTTGGTAGGAAGAGCTCACAGTTTTTCAAGATTGTGACTTGGTTTAAGAGCATTGATTTGGTTTAAGAGCTCCCTGTACTGGGTGCAAGGGTGAACGGGGGAGGGGCATGGTCTGCAAAGCGCGGCCTACAGCACTGTACTCTGACCCAGGAAGTTTCTCTCACCTTCCAATTCATGGCAGATCAACTTCAGGCTGGGGCTTGAATCAGGGGACAGGACTGTGGAGGTAATCTCTTCATAGCTGTAACCCCTCTCTCCATTCCGGCTATGTGTCTGCACTCACACTCAGCTATACACACTGCTCCTATAATGTGCCTGCACTTACACTCAGCTATACACACTTCTGTATGGAGAGGTTTCTGTCACTGTCCTCCTGCACAGCTTTGTGATTCTCACTTCCTGATTGGTCCATGCTGCACACACGCCCCTTCCCCACTGCTGTCATGTGACCACACAGACCTCTGAGAGCAGCCCTGCTTCTCTATTCTAGCCTGTTGTACTTCACTACTGCATTGTGGGGATCTGCAGCTCCATCCTGTATCTACAAACTGCTGCTGTTTTTTCAGGGTTATGCAGTTACTATATATATTATACTCCACATGCCGATTGCTATACTGTACAGTTACTTATGGTAGTTTTACATGTTATTCAGAATAAAAAAATATTTTTGTGGTGTGGAACCAACTGTCTACATTTCAATGATTTCTTATGGGAAAATTTGCTTTGGCTTAAGAGTGGATTTGGATTACAAGCAGGGCCCCAGAACTAAGTATGCTTGCAATCCAAGGCACCACTGTATTTACAAATCTAGAGAAAACGCTGATATTTATCCCAATTTGAGGCTATGTTCCCACTTCTGGGGCATATCGGGTTTAAGGTAGCCCTTGTTCATGCAATATTGGAATGAGAAATATAAAGGACACTCACCACAAAATCTGTATGTTTATTAAAGAAAAAACTTTAAAACCGCAGGCATGACGGTGAGGACGCCCGTATCTCAAGGCAGCGTGCGACACATCCTCGCCGTCTGCCTAACCCTGCATGGCATTTTTTGTTTATTGAAGTTTTCTCCTCAATAAACATACAGATGTTATGGTGAGTGTCTTTTATATCTCTCATTCCTCTGTTTCATGCATTTTTACATATGAGTCTTTTCTTCTGTAAACTACTTTTCAAATTGTAAAATGTTCCTACACATCAGACAGCTCTTCATATCCAATAATCCCTCATCGCACCCTAACAGAGAGAAGGCTGAGAAGCCAGAAAAAAAAACAAGTTAGAACATGTGCATGTATGCTCTGTACTTGTTAGGCTAGGTTCACACTGCGTTTTCAGCATCCGTTTAACGCATCCGTTTTTTGCAAAAACGCATGAAAAACGGATTGCAAAAAACGAATTCATTTGTGTGCATCCGTTTTTCCATTGACTTCCATTATTTAAAAAAACGGATCCGTTTTTTTTGGCGGACCAAAACGGACCAAAAAACGTTGCTGACCCTATTTTTCTGGACGTTAAAAAAAAACGGATCCGTTAAACGGATGTTGAAAACGCAGTGTGAACCTAGCCTTAGGCTGCATCTGTGCACACCAGCAAGTTTCCGCCTACTGTGTCAGGATAAGAGTAACGAGTAACGAGTAAGAGTCTACTATATTGATAGGTAACTGAAATGCTCCTGTAAACACTTGTATGTCTTCTGTGGCTCTAACACTCCAAAATACATATCTAACCGATAACCCCCCCCCCCCAATAAAAATAGTTTATAAATGGCTGCAATGAGACTGAGGATACCAATGTTGTGTGCCAAGGGAATACAGTAGCTTCCTTTCATTATGCCACTTCCGATGTCACTTTCAGACACTTTGCTTTTACGTCAAACCTCCAAGCTCCCCCTACTGGACTTGGTGTACGGCTCAGTTATAAAAAAAGCCAAATGTGACAAAACAGTGTCTAGAGTAGTAAAATAGGTGGATGTGTCATAACTAGGGATGAGCGAACTTTTGAAAAAGTTCGGTTCGGTTCGATCCGGCGAACTTTCGTGAATTTCGGATCGAACCGAACCGAAAACGAACCTTGCTCTAACGGCTGAATAATTGCAGCTACAATAGTGGGAGTGTGATAGGGTATAGTTTCGTTTAGTTGCAGTTGATATTACAATGAAAAAAAAGTGGGAATTTTTTTCAAAAATAATAAAATAAATAAATAAAATAAAAATAATAATAATAGGAATAAAATTAATAAAATATAGTGAATCAAAGTGCCAAAATAGTGAAAAAAAAATATTGGAAAAAAAAGTTTACAAGGAGGATGCGGCAGCACTTGATTGCACCCAGGCCAGTATTGTTGAGAAGAGACGAGTCGAGAACCAGGAGGAGGCAGCAGTAGATTGCTCGCCTCTCAGTCCAGTATTGTTGAGAAGAGACAAGTTGAGCAGCAGGAGAAGGCAGCAGTTGATTGATTCCAGTCCAGTATTATTGAAGAGAGGCTACTTGAGGAGGAGGCAGCAGTTGATCGATTCCAGGCCAGTATTATCGAGGAGAGGCTACTTGAGGAAGATGAGGCAGCAGTTGATTGATTCCAGGCCAGTATTATGGAGGAGAGGCTAATTGAGGAGGAGGAGGCAGCAGTTGATTGAGTCCAGGCCAGTCTTATCGAGGAGAGGCTACTTGAGGAGGATTAGGCAGCAGTTGATCGATTCCAGGCCAGTATTATTGAGGAGAGGCTACTTGAGGAGGATGAGGCAGCAGTTGATTGATTTCAGGCCAGTATTATGGAGGAGAGGCTAATTAAGGAGGAGGAGGCAGCAGTTGATTGCAGGCCAGTATTATCGAGGAGAGGCTATATGAGGAGGAGGCAGCAGTTGATTGATTCCAGGCCAGTATTATTAAAACTAGACTACTTCAGGAGCAGGAGGCAGCAGTTGATCGATTCCAGGCCAGGATTATCAAGGAGAGGCTACTTGATGAGGAGCAGGCAGCAGTTGAATCGATTCCAGGCCAGTATTATTGAGGAGAGGCTATATGAGGAGGAGGCAGCAGTTGATTGATTCCAGGCCAGTATTATCGATGAGAGGCTACTTGAGGAGGATGAGGCAGCAGTTGATCGATTACAGGCCAGTATAATTAAAAAGAGACTACTAGAAGAGCAGGAGGAGGTAGCAGTTGATTGATTTCAGGCCAGTATAATCGAGGAGAGGCTAATTGAGGAGGATGAGGCAGCAGTTGATCGATTACAGGCCAGTATTATTGAGGAGAGGCTACTTGAGGAGGATGAGACAGCAGTTGATTGATTACAGGCCAGTATAATCGAGGAGAGGCTACTTGAGGAGAATGAGGCAGCAGTTGATCGATTACAGGCCAGTATAATTAAAAACAGACTACTTGGAGCAGCAGGAGGAGGCAGCGGTTGATTGATTCCAGGCCAGTATTATCGAGGAGAGGCTACTTGAGGAGGAGGCAGCAGCAGTTTATCTATTCCAGGCCAGGATTATGGAGGAGAGGCTAATTGAGGACGAGGAGGCAGCCATTGATCTATTACAGCCCAGTATAATTAAAAAAAGACTACTTGAGCAGCTGGAGGAGGCAATTCCCCTCTCAGGACCAAGGCTTGGAGGTAAGTGACTCTGCCTGGTAGGTTGTCTTCTACCCCACCCTCTTGTGCCTCGCTTCCTTGCAGCAGTGGGATGTTGCTGCTTCGGTAGCACCTCACTTTCCTCCCCTGATGACACTAAGGATAATGGTGCTTGGGGGCGCCACCTCCGATCGGCGACATCATCATCACCACCACTGCGACTGTCCTCCAGTGGCTGGGACAGGATCTCAGGTGTGGCACTGGATACTCCTCCCTGGCTTACAGCCACCACCTCCTCTGCAGTTTCTGCACGTTTCCACCTGCAGCCTTTGGTGGACTACCTCATCCTCCTCCTCATCATCACTAAAAGTGGTAGAGAATCCAAAGGCAGATCAAGATTTGCCAACAGTTCCCTGGCAGAAGGTGCCCCAGAGGTGGGTGGCATAGTAATAACAGGGGACGGGGCAGAGGACTGTCGCTGACCCTCCCATGTAAGGGTGGTGTCAGATGATCCAGCCGACCTCGTTTGGGAGCTTTGGGCGGTGGAAGTGGAGGATTGGGTAAGCCAATCTAGAACCGCTGGCTGTGTGGTTCTTACAGAACCACTGGGTGTCCTGGGGTAGCTGCACCCTGCTGCCACGCCTGTTTCCCCGGCTGCCGCCGGCCTGGTGCTGCCACTTCTCCTACCCTCACCGTCTGCCGTTGCAGTCATTGCCTGGGAAGTGCTGGAAGTAGGACGCTTGGACATAGTTCTTTGGTTGTGTAAATTTTGAAAAAGAAATAATCTATTGGGCAGAAGGCACAAATTTTCAGTGACTATTGCTTTGTGGTTGGAGGCACCCAGCAAAGCAGAAATTTACAGGTTATCCCAAAAAAACAATTTTTTTTAAACTTTTTTGGTTGCGGGTGGCTAGAGGGGTTTGAAGGCAACCAGCAGAGCACAAACCGACAGCTTTTGTGGGGCGCTGACTTCGCCTCAAATAGAACAGCTGATCACAAACAAACAAACAAACAAACTTTTTTAAAAAAATTTTTGAAGGTTTTTTTTTTTACTTTTTTGGTTGCGGGTGGCTAGAGGGGTTTGACGGCAACCAGCAGAGCACAAACGGACAGCTTTTGTGAGGCGCTGACTTAGCGTCACCTACAACAGCTGATCACAAACAAACAAACGTCTAGCGTCTCCTCTCTGTCACGGAACAGTAGCTGGTTCAATGCTACGTGTCCTGACTCCTGAGTGATTCTTCTCACTTTTCTCTCCCTATTTCTTTTTTTATCTCCCTATCTCTCCCTAGATATCACGATTTTTGAGTTAGATGGCTATCTCTCCCTCTCTCTTCCTAACTCTTGATTTCTCAGCCTCTTTCACTATGTATGAGCTTATCAAGCTTTCCCTGTATCTTGCGACTTTTATTTTTTATCTTCCTCTCTCCGGCTTCTCTCACAAACAATATATACTCCTTCTCTATTTCTCCCTGTACTTATCCAGTTGTTTTGATATGTAATCTATGGGGGAGATTTATCAAAGGGTGTAAAATTTAGACTGGTGCAAACTGCCCACAGCAACCAATCACTGCTCAGCTTCCAGCTCTGGTGAAAGAAAAGAGGAGCTGTGATTGGTTGCTGTGGCAAGTTTGCACCAGTCTAAATTTTACACCCTTTGATAAATCTCCCCCTATGTGTTTTCCCTCTCTGCCTAACGTACACCTCCTCTCTCTCTGCAGTCTAGACACACAATGAGAAAGAGCATGGACGCTCAGGCACTTCCTGTTCCTGGAGTGACGTCACACACCTTGATATTCACATAATAACAGGATACAAAGGATTATAGGAGTAATAATCCCTTGTAGCCTGTTCTATTCTCTGATTAAAGTACAGTTTTGCGACGCCGTTGCGACTTTTTGCAAAGTTCCTAACAAATCTGGTTCGGAACGGTTCGGTTCGCTCATCCCTAGTCATAACTGTTTTTTATTATTATTCACAGTATATTATATGGAACAATAAAGAGCATTGTAAAAACCAAACGGCTCTGTAGACAATTAAAAATAAATAAATATATTATGGCTTTTAGAAGGTGGTGGGGGTGGGAGGGAGAACAAAAACCCAAAAATGAAAATTGTCAATGTCCTCAAAGTGTTTAAATGGCATAAGTTTGAGGCCAAAATACAGCCGTATTTTCTATATAATGATGCACTGTATTGAAATCGATGGGAATTTGGCTGTCAGTGCACACAGAATACAGAATAACAGCAGTAATTGATTACTATCATCCAAATTTTGAACATACTCATTATTTATGACCTGCTATTGCAAAATATGTCAGGTTTTTTTTTACCCATCTGTTTACACATTATTTTATTTTTACTCATGATTACAGTTGTACTTTTAGCTTTTCAAAAGCTTTTTAGCTTTTATTTTATATATATAGTGTGTGAACCTAGCCTAAGTGTAAATTATCTATTGGTCACATAAGATGGATGCAAATATTTAGTTCTAGGCTATGTTCCCACACTGTATTTTGGTCGGTATTTTGCAACCAAAACGAGGAGTGGATTGAAAACACAGAAAGGCTATGTTCACACACTGTTGAAATTGAGTGGACGGCCGTGGTGGTTTTGAAATAAAGGGCGTTATTTGCCATTGAATGGCGGCCATCCACTCAATTTTAAAGAGTCACTGTCGTATATATAACATATATATATATATATATATATATTTTTTTTTTTTTTTTGCATTAATCAATAGTTACAAAGAAACTTTGTAATTGGGTTTATTAGCCAAATATGCCATTATCTGCATTTAAAAGCCTTTTCCCAGGTCCCCCCCCTCCCTCCTCTTTTCCATCCACTGCAAAAAATCAGGAAATTGTGACTTGTTGCATCAGACATACCCAGTCTGTTCTAGGAAGAGGGGCGGGGGGAGGAGGAAGGAGGGAGTTAGCCGACAGCAGAAAGCTGAGAACAAAGGGATTACAGGCATGGAGCTGGGTGACAGCTGTAATCAGAGCTCAGAGAGGTCAGTGGTGGTCTTTTATTTAGCTCTCTCCATAGGAGAACAATGAAGACAAGGGGGAGAGCTTCAAACTGCTTTCTCATGATAAAAATGCATTTTTTCGGCTAATAACCCAACTACAAAGTTTCTTAAAATCACCTGGACTATTGATTTCTGCAAAAAAAAAAAAAATTCCACGACAGTGACACTTAAGTGTGAACATAGCCTTTCTATGTTTTTCGGTCAATTGTAAGGACGGGGATGGGGGGGGGATGCCTCCTTTATATACATACTTGATTATAACCGTCATTAGTATATATTTCTGAACTTGCTTTTAGCACATCTTGCTAGGAAGTCTGGTAGGTATTAGATGTGTTGTCATTTTCAACATCTATTCATTCAAGACAAACAAGACTAGTGAAATGAAGAGGTGTTAAAATGAGATGTAACTAAAACAATGGAATAGGAAAATATACAGTACATATATCTCATGGGTATCCTGATATTTGTAATAAATGACACTGATGTACTTAATCATAAACATGCAGGAAGAAATATAGTGGTGTCTCATTTGCTTTTATATGGGGATTTCTTGGATGGTGTAAATGCTTTGTTGTATGTATTATAGATCTACTTCCAGTGACAACACTGCACTTTTATTTTACACAGAATAGAAACAATCTATAGATGGGGACTCAGGGCCATAATGCTCACAGACAACATTTTTTTTTTTAGAAACAAACAGACGCTAATTGTTAATTATTGAAATCAATGTCCATTCTTTTCTGCAGCAACAGCGGCGGCATTGCATTGAATTCAATGCAGGCTGCTGTGTTCCAACTTTGTTATTTTAACGTCTGTTCCTTAGAACAGGCTTTAAAATAATTAAAGGGGTAGTGCGGCGGTAAAGAATTATTGACAGAATAACACACATTACAAAGTTATACACTTTGTAATGTATGTTATGTCTGTGAATGGCCCCTTCCCCGTGTACCACCACCCCCCACCCGTGTACCCGGAAGTGTGGTGCGCTATACATACCTGTCACATGCCGACTCGTCTCCGATCTTCAGTCTGCGACGTCGTCTTCGGACGGCCGGGCCGAATCCCTCCAAGCGTCCTGAGTGCCAGCCGCCCTCTTCAGCGTCATCAGATGCTCATCCGCGATTGGCTGAGCACAGTTTGGCTCAGCCGCGATTGGCTGAGCACAGTTATGCTCAGCCAATCGTGGCTGAGCAGCCGATGACGCGGCAGAGGGCGGCCGGCACTCAGGACGCTCGGAGGGATTTGGCCCGGCGTCTGCACGTGACAGGTGAGTATAGCGCACCACACTTCCGGGTACACGGGTGGGGGTGGTGGGACACAGGGAAGGGGGCCATTCACAGACATAACATACATTACAAAGTTGTATAACTTTGTAATGTGTGTTATTCTGTCAATAATTCTTTACCGCCGCACTACCCCTTTAACATGCCTATTGGCAAACAGCGACTGGAAACAATAGCTGTTCCCACTATGTAAAGTACGGCCGTCAGCCATACTTTACATTGTAGTCAGGGGCGGTCTTGGCATTTCTGGGGCCCCAAGCGAAGTTATGTCTGGGGCCCCCCCTCGACCAGCGTTCCAAAACAATAGACCACTGTGTGTTGCCCCCAGTAGTTTATACCCCTTGTGCGCTACCGCCAGTAATATATACTCCTTGTGTGCTTCCCCAATAGTATATACCCCTTGTGTCCTGCCCCCTGTGTGTTTTCCCCCAGTTATATATAGCCCCCCGTGTGCTCCCATAGAAGTATATAGACCTCCTGTGTGCTGCCCAAGTTGTATATAGACCCCATGTGTGCTGCCCCCAGTTGTATATACCCTCTGTGTGCTCCCCCACTAGTATATAGGCCCCCTGTGTGCTCCCTCAGGGGTATTTAGCCCCCCTGTGTGCTCCCCCACTTGGATAAAGACCCCTGTGTGCTCCTCCAGTAGTATATAAACCCCCTGTGTGGTTCCCCCAGTAGTATATAGACCCCCTGTGTGCCCCACCAGTATTATATAGACCCCTTGTGTGCTGCCCCAGTAGTATACAGACCCCTGTGTGCTCCCCCAGTTATATATAGACCACCTGTGTGCCTCACAAGTAGTATATAGACCCCCTGTATGTTCCCCCAGTAGTAAATAGACCCCCTGTGTGCCCCACCAGTAGTATATAGACCCCTGTGTGCTCCCCCAGTAGTATATAGCCCCCTGTGTGCTCCACCACTTGGATATAGACCTCCTGTGTGCTTTCCAAGTTGTATATAGACCCCATTCTGCTGCCCCAAGCAGTATATAGGCCCCCTGTGTGCTGCCCCCAGTAGTATATAGACCCCTCTGTAAAGCCCCAGTAGTCTATAGCCCCCCTGTGTGTTCCCCCTGTTATATAGCCCCCCTGTGTGCTCCCCCCATTTATATAGACCCCCGATGTGCGCTCCCCCAGTTAAACAGACCCCTGTTTGCTCCCCCTCCCATATAGTATATAACACAATAAACACTTATACTCACCTGGGTCCGGGCGTCTCCTCTTCTCTTCACTCTTGTGGCCGCAGGAAGGGTTTTCCCTGCGATCACAAGAGGCCGCACTCCCCTTGTCCTGGCGCCGTTGCTCCAGTGATGTCACTGGAGCGCCGGCACCACAAGGACAAAGCTGCCACTTGTGACCGCAGGGAAAACCCTTCCTGCGGCCACAAGAGTGACTGACAGGAAGGGGGCCAATGTCTCCCGCCCTGTCAGTGCTGCTGCATGTAACTATGAGCATTCATTACAAGTGCTCATAGTTACAGTTCAGATGGCAGCAGCGAGCGGGGCAGCGGCCCTGTCCAGCGGTCTTGAGCACAAGAGCGGGGCATGGGGGCCCCCTTGGATGTTAGGGGCCCCAAGCGATCGCTTGGTGTGCTTGGTGCCAAAGACCGCCACTGATTGTAGTCAATAGTTAATTGCATTGCGGGCACACCCAACGGTGTCCGCAATTCAATT